>NW_016934009.1:0-222 GCF_001483705.2 Eufriesea mexicana
AACACAAAAGTCGTAGCTATCCCGTTCAAACCTAACCAACCTAACCTGACAAAACGCATTCTAGCTCAAACTAGCGTGCCACAACAAATATTGCTGCCCTCTCAAGTGCCATGCAGATCGTATTAGGGGAGAGTAGTGCGCAGGTATACATAGAATCGCAGTGTATAACAGAAAAATAAAAGCTATCCGAACCTTACCAATGCTAACATAAACTAACCAAAC
>NW_016934010.1:0-1967 GCF_001483705.2 Eufriesea mexicana
GGATGTATGGATGTTTGTACGGATGTATGTATGGATATATCTATGGATGTATGGATGGGTGCCGGTATGGATGGATGGATGTATGGATCGATCGTGTATGGATGGCTGGGTGTATGAATGGATGGATGTATGGAAAGATGGATGTATGGATGGATGGATGTATGGATGGATGGCTGTATCGATAGATGGATGTACGGATGGATAGATGTACGGATGGACGGATCTACGGATGTATGTATGTATGGATGTATATAAGTATGGATGTATGGACGGATGGAAATCTGGATGGATGGATGTATGGATGGATTTATGTATGAAGGTATGGATGTGTGTATGTATGTATGTTTGAATGAATGGATGTATATGAGATATGCATGGATGGATGTATGTATGGATGTATGGATGGATGTATGGATGATTGTACGGATATATGTATGGATATATCTATGGATGTATGGATGGATGGAAGTATGGACCGATCGATGTATGGATGGGTGGGTGTATGGATGGATGGATATATGGAAGGATGGATGTATGGATGGATGGATGTATTGATGGATGGATGTATGGATGGATGGATGTATGGATGGATGGCTGTATCGGTAGATGGATGTATGGATGGGTAGATGTATGGATGGACGGATCAACAGATGTTTGTATGTATGGATGTAAATATGTTAGGATGTATGGATGGTTGGATGTATGGTTAGATGGATTTATGGATGGGTAGAAGGATGGATGGGTTTAAGATTGCGTGTATGGAAGGGCGAATGAACGGTTGTATGTATGGCTGGATGTATGGATGTATGTGTGGATATATGTAAGAATGTATATATGGATGTATGTATGGATGAATGTATGCGTGTATGTATGGACCTGTGTATTGACATGTGTATGGGTGCATGGATGGATGGATGGTTTGGTGGATGGGTGTAAGGATGGATGGATGTATTCATCGATGAATACATGGATGCGTGCGTGTTTGGATGCATGGATGTATGGAAGTATGGGTGTATGTATGGATGTATGTAAGGGTGTATGTATGCATGTATGTATGGATGTATGTATGGGAGTGTATATGGATGTATGTAGTGATGTATGTATGGATGTATGTATGGGTGTACGTATGGATGTACGTATGGGCGGATGAGTGCATGGGTGGATGGAATTATGGATTTACGTATGTGTCGACTTATGGATGTATGGATGAATGCATGTATGGATGGATGCATATATGAATGTGTGGATGTATGTATGTATGCATGTTTGATTGTATGGATGTATTTGGGTAATGTATGTCTGTATGTATGCATGAATGGATGTATTGATGTACGCATGTATGGATGTACGGATGCATGGATGAATGGATGCGTGGGTGGATGAGTGGATGGGTGGATGGGCTGAAGAACGGATATAGGTATGGATGTTTGTATGGATGTACGTATGGATGTATGCATGGATGTATGTAAGGACGTATGTATGGACGCATGTATGGATGAATGCATGCGTGTATGTATGTATCTGTGCATTGTAGTGTGTATGGATGCATGGATGGTTGGATGGATTGGTGAATGGAAGTATGGAGGGAAGGATGTATGGATCGATGGATGTATGGACGGGTGGATGCTTGGATGGATGGATGTACGGAAGTATGTATGTATGCATGGATGTATGTAAGGGTGTATGTATGCATGTATGTATTGATGTATGTATGGATGTATGGATGGATAGATGGATGGATTGTTGTGTGGATGTATGGATGGTAGGTGGATGGATTGGTGGATTGATGTATGGATGGATGGATGTATCGATCGGTGGATGTATGGATTGGTGGACGTATGGATAGATGGCTGTAAGGATGAGTGGCTGTATGGATGGATTGAGCTCTGGATGGACATACGAAAGGACGTATGGATGTATGTGTGTGTATATGTACGGATGCATGGATGTATGGATGCGTGGGTGGA
>NW_016934011.1:0-1015 GCF_001483705.2 Eufriesea mexicana
GTTCTCTGCGTGTAAGCTTGAAATAGGCTGTGACTGGTTATGTTCTGTTTGTTTGTGTTAGGTTTGGGTGGCACGGTCTTTTCCTACGTTCCCTGCGGTTATATGGATTTCTGCGTTCAACTCTCCACTAATGCGTCCTGCTTGTCTCTGTGGAGGCGAGCAATAGTGTTCGCGGCACGTTGTGATGGGCCATGCTACGTTCGGTTATGTTGGGTTGGTCTAAGTTTGGTTAAGGTTGCTTAGCTATTGTGCTGTACACCGACATACGGTGGATTTGTGCTATCCACTGTGCTCTAGGATGCCCTTGTTGGCTCTGGTGAGGTCAGCAATAGCGGCCTCGGCACGTTAGGTTGAGCTATGCTATGCTTGGTTACGTTCTGTTGGTTTTGGGTTAATTTGGGTTAAGTTTGGGTAGCTTTGCCTCTCTGACATAAACTGAAATTCGGTGGATTTCTGCGTCCTACTCTCCACTAATGTGTTTTGCTTGGCTCTGGGTATGCCAGCAATACTCGTCCCGGCATTTTAGGTTGAGTTATGTTACGTTTGGGTATGTTACGGTTGGTTGGGTTAGGAGAAGTATCTTCGACCTTAGTGTTTTAGTGTGCTATTAGATGTGTTCCTACGCCCTGCAGTTCTCTAATACTTTCAGCTTGGTTCTGGGATGGCCAGCAATAGTGGTCTCTGTAGGTTATGTTGAGACATGTTACGTTTTGTTAGGCTTTGACAGGCTAAGTTTGGTTAGGATGGCTTTAACCTTTGCGTTGTACACAGCTACTCGGTGGATTTCTGCACTCTCCTGTGCTCTAGTATGTCCTTCCTGGCTCTGGGGATGGCAGCAACGCCGGTCGTGGCCCGATAGCTTGGGTCACGCTTCGTTCGGCTATGTTCGGTTGGTTTTCGTTTGGTCTGCGTAGCTTTGGCTTATGCGGTATACACTGCGGTTCCTGGATATTGTTCTCCTCACATCTGTTGAGTCCAGCAATAGCGGTAGTGGCACATTACGTTGAGCTATGTT
>NW_016934012.1:0-664 GCF_001483705.2 Eufriesea mexicana
AAACCAACGTTCCGAAACAACGGTTGCTGGACTACCCGTGGCCAAGCAGAATATAATAGAGCACAGTAGATCACAGAGATCAACGGAATAACAGTGCAAAGCACGAAAGTCGAAATTACCGAAAGCGAACATTTCATGACCTAACCTAGCCAAACTTTACATGGCGCGACCTAAAGTGTCGAGGCCGACATTGCTGGCCTCCACAGATCCAAGCAGAGGATATTAGTGGACAGTAGGGCGCAGAAAACTACCGAATTGTAGTGTATAGCGCTAAAGTCAAAGCTATTGTACCCTAACCTAACAAAACGTAACGTAACCGAACGTAACATAACCGACACTGACGTGCCGCGACCACAGTTGCTGGCCTCCCCAAAGCCAGGCAGACGATATTACCGAACGGAAGGGCGCAGAAGTCCACCGAATAGCGCCATATAAAACAAGAGTCATAGCTATACTATCGTATCCTATCCAATCATAACATAAACAACCGTAGCAGAACTCAGCCTAGCGTGCCTAGGACACTTCTGCTGGCATCCCCAGAGCCAAGCAGAGCATTCTTGGGCACTGCAGATAGCAGATATCCAACGAAGACCAGTGAACAGCACAAAAGTCAAAACTAACCTATCCTTACGTATACAATCGTAACATAACCGAACGTAACATA
>NW_016934013.1:0-991 GCF_001483705.2 Eufriesea mexicana
AGAAAAGTTAATGCTATCCTTACCAGACATAGCGTAACCCAACCAAGCCGAACGCAACCTCACCAAACGAAACGTGTAGAGGCCACTATTGCTGGCCTTCCCAGGTCAAAGCTGAAAATACTAGTGCACTACAGGGCGCAGAAGTCAACCTAGTGGCAGACGGTAGCACTAACGCCAATGATACCCTCTCCTACCCTAACCAATCGTAACATACAGGAACGTAACTTACCTCAACCTAACGTGTCGCGACTACTTCTACTGGCCTCTCCCGGGGCCAAGCTCATAATATTAGAGCACTGTAGGACGCAGAAAACCACCTAATAGGAGACGATACCGCTATAGTCAAAGCCGCCCTCTCCTAACCTAACGAACCTTAACATAACCGAACATAACTTCGCTGATCCTATCTTGCCGCGACCATTATTGCTGCCGTTCTCAGAGCCAAGCAGCAAATACTAGGGCAAAGTAGGTCGCAGAAATTCACCGTATCGCTGTGCACAGCACAAAAGTTGAAGCTATCCGAACAAAACTTGGACTGACCCAACCTAACCGAACGTAACCTGGCACACTGCAACGTGCTGAGGCCACTATTGCTGGCCTTGTCAGAGCCAAGCTGAAGGCATTGGAGCACCCTGTGGTGCAGGAATCCACCTAATAGCAGACTATGGCTAAAAAGTCATACCTGTCCTCACCAAACCTAACCAAGCGTAACATATCCAAACGTAACATAACTCAACCTAACGTGCCGTGACCGCTATTGCTGGCCTCCGCAGAGTCAAGCAGAACACATTAGTGTCGAGTAGAACGTAGAAATCCATATAATAGCTGTGTATTTAAAAAGAGTCAGAGATACCTGAGCCTAACCCACACCGACACGACATAACCAAACATAGTCTGACCGAACATAACGTACCGAGATCGCTATTGCTTCCCTCCCCAGAGACAGTCAGGGCAAACCAGAGCACAGTAGATCGCAGAAATCCATCGAATA
>NW_016934014.1:0-504 GCF_001483705.2 Eufriesea mexicana
TGTCAGGGGTGGTGGTCTCGGCACGTTAGAATGAGTTAGGCTTCGTTTAGCTAGGTTAGGTTTCGCCAGGTTGGGTTAGAATATACTCGAATTTGTGCCTTGCACTTCAGTGCGGTTGTCTTCTGCGCCCTCCCGCGTCTAGTATATTCTTCTTTGCTCTACGTAGGTCAGCAATAGTGGTCTAGGCATGTTAGTTTGTGTTAAGTTACGTTTGCTTCCGTTACGTGTGGTTAGGTTAGGACAGGATAGCTTTGACTTTTGCGCTGTACAGTGCTATTCGGAGGATTTCGGCGCTCTAATGTGATCTAATATTCTCCGCTTTATTCTGGGAATTCTAGAAATTGTGGCCGCGGAGCGTTATGCTTTGTTAGATTACGTTTGGCTATGTTAGCTTTGTTTAAGTTAGGTTAGGTTAGGTTAGGATATCTTCTACTTTTCTAGTTTGCACTCCAGTTCGTCCGATTTCAGCGGTCCATTGCGCTCTATTACATTGTGCTTGGCACT
>NW_016934015.1:0-850 GCF_001483705.2 Eufriesea mexicana
TGAGGGGCAGCGGCCGCCTGCCGCTGCTCTCGCTTCTCGCGCCTACCAATCACGGGAGACCAGCCCGCCTCTGCGTCCTTCCCGGCTGGGACCGGGACCGCGACCAGCGCCTTCGCCGGAGCATCAGCGGGCCCGCCCTTGGAAGGGACCGCGACAGTAACCGCCGAGGCCACGAGTCCAGGCCGCGCGCGCAGGCCGGCGGTGGAGCTCGCTTGCTCCGGCGCTCGGGCAGGCACATCCCGCCCGGCCGCCACGGGGATCGTACGCACGGGCTCCTAGACCTTGACGTCGATTCGGGGACTGAGTGCCGCGAGGGCAGCCTCCATACCGAACTCGAGCTCCGCTGCAGCTGCTCCGGTGCCCGCGGACGCGCGCAAGTTTCGAGCGGGCGCGGGGTCGACGAATACCCGCCTCCGCTCCAGAGCCAACTCCGCGCGCCAGGAGGCGATCACCGCCTGCTGGGTGGCATCGTTCTCCCGCAAGTCGGCTATCACCGCCTGCTGGGTGACATCCTTCTCCCGCAGACCGGCGATCTCCGCCATCAGCACGCGGACACTCTCCGCATCGTCTCCTGGGCACGGCGGCTGTTACTTGGAGACTCATCGGCCAGCCGGCCGAGTCCACGACCCTGGCGCACGTACGAAAGGCCCGAACGTTTGGGCCGTGCAGGTTTTTACTCTTGTCTGTCATCGTTTCTATCTTCGAGCAATTCTCGGATATAACGGCAGACAATTCCATACCACGGTGTACGATGGCAAGCTCCTCCCGTTTGGGGAGTGTCGCCATCGCCAGGCTCATGCTCGTTGGTTTCGGGGCGATTTCGATATTCTCCAAACATTCGGATGGGACA
>NW_016934016.1:0-586 GCF_001483705.2 Eufriesea mexicana
GGAAACGGCGCCGGTTAATGCTGCCTTCGCTTCTTCTGAAGACGAGAGTCTCTCCTCTAGCTTACCGCAAAGAAAGCTGTTCTTCAGTGTGAGGGCTTCCACGATCTTACGCATTTCGAGGAAGCTCTCCATCACCGTTGTGGCGTTCTCTTTCCCGACCTTCTTTGCCGGGTCGAGGCAGAAGGCCAGCATCTTCTTCTCGATTTCGGAGGCGCGTTTTACCATCTCCGAAACGGTGCGCGTTGGCTGAATTGCCGGCGTTTCCTCGGCTACTCGGCTTCCACCTTCTTCTTTCTCTGCTCCTCTGGGCGGGGTTTTTCCGGGGTGGCACTTGCCCTGGGCTTACTCGGTGGTTTTTCCTCCGTACTGCTACCTGCCTTGCGGCCGGCAAGGGTAGCCGGGACCTTCGCCCGCGTCAACATAACTGTGGGCTTTTCCAGGTTCCTACCTGGGCCCGGCGTCATAGGTAATAACCTTGTTTACTCCTTCCTTATTTGTATTAATTATTTTACAATTAGTTTTAGTTTTGCTTGAACGGCTTTAATTTTAAATTTAATTTTTAATTTTTAATTTTTGATTTCAAAGT
>NW_016934017.1:0-466 GCF_001483705.2 Eufriesea mexicana
TTCAATTTTATTGACATTTACGGCTAATATCGTGGTGAGTTATCTTTCTTGCATAAATAAGGATGAAAGTTTCCATTGGCGTGCTATTGGCATTCCTATGCTATAGAATCTTCCTGGAAAATTTAATTTTATTGACATTTACGGCTAATATCGTGGTGAGTTTTCTTTCTTGCATAAATAAGGATTAAAGATTCAATTGGCGTGCTATAGCCGTCTCAGTCCTCTAGAATGTGGCTCTAAAGTTCAATTTTGTTGACATTTTCGACTAATGTCGTGGCGAGCTATCATTCTTGCCTAAAGAAGGAGGAAAGATCCTATTGGCGAGCTGTAGCCATTGCAATGATTTAGAATGTGCCCGAAAAACTCAATTTTATTGACATATACGACTAATATCGCGATGAGTTGACTTTCTTGCATAAATTAGGAGGAAAGATTATATTGGCGCGCTATTGCCATTTCAAAGCTA
>NW_016934018.1:0-570 GCF_001483705.2 Eufriesea mexicana
GCGAATGTCAATAAAATTGAATTTTCCTGTAGGATTCCATAGTACTGAAATGGCTATTGCGTGACCATATGGTCTTTCCTCCTTATTTATGCAACAAAACTCGCTCACCACGATACTAGTCGAAAAGGTCAAAAAAATTGAATTTTCCAGTCACATTCAACAGCCTTGCAATGGCTATAGCATGCCAATAGAGCCTTTCCTCCTTATTTATGCAACAAAACTCGCTCACCACGATACTAGTCGAAAAGGTCAAAAAAATTGAATTTTCCAGTCACATTCAACAGCCTTGCAATGGCTATAGCATGCCAATAGAGCCTTTCCTCCTTATTTATGCAACAAAACTCGCTCACCACGATACTAGTCGAAAAGGTCAAAAAAATTGAATTTTCCAGTCACATTCAACAGCCTTGCAATGGCTATAGCATGCCAATAGAACCTTTCCTCCTAGTTTATGCAATAAAATTAGCACACCACGATATAAGTCGAAAATGTAAATAAAACTGAATTTTCCCGTCAGATTCTATAGCATTGCTTTGGCCATAGCATTCCAATATAATCTTTCCTCCTTGT
>NW_016934019.1:0-1433 GCF_001483705.2 Eufriesea mexicana
ACAAAACTAGAAGCAAAATGTGATCAAAAGTTATATGGGAAGATTCGCAAGAGCATTGTCTTTATAATGAGTGCATGAAGTTTCATAAATTAATTGCCTAAATGATAGTAATTAACGAAAAACCAATGGCGTCTTCGACAACAATTCAAACACTCCATAGAAAATTAATTAATAATAAATTAATTAGAGACAAATTTATTTCGAAAAATATATTGGAAAGTTCTTGAAGGATCTGGCTTTACGATGCAATTATAAAAGTTCATGAATTATTCTCTGGAAATGAGTAATTAATTAATTCTTTAATAAAAATTCAGAAAGGAACAGTCAGCGCCGCCTATGATTTTTATCTGGAAGCTTGTGTTCCGTTAGTTCCAGTACAAAACTATAGGCGGCGCTGTATGTTCCTTAATGAATTCTTATTAGATAATTAATTAATAACTCCATTCCTGCGATTAATTTATGGACTTCTATAAATGCATCGTAAAGCCAGATCCTTCAAGAACTTTCCAATATATTTTTCGAAATAAATTTATCCGTAATTAATTAATTATTAATTATTATTCTACGCAGTGTTTGAATTGTTGTCGAAGTCGCTAATGGTTTTTCATTAATTACTATCCTAAACGCAATTAATTTATGAAGCTTTATGCACTCGTTAGAAAGCCAATGTCCTTGCGAATCTTCCCATATAACTTTTGATCACATTTTGCTTCTAGTTTCGTTTAGTAATAAATATTTTCACGGAAGGTTGTGATGGTCGCCGTTACGAAATCATAGACGCCATAAAACAAAAATTAATAACTGACAATTTAGAGCTAAATTCTTTACGAACATTATTTAAGAATGTAGCCTGAAGTTCCAGCTTTGCATCAAAATTATAAAAGTTCACAAATTGTTTACGGAAATTGAGTAATTAATAATTTTTCCCTGCCGGGGCCATTCTATCCTTTTTTATCCCCTCTCTGTCCTTGTCAGTCACGTGACCAGGTCTCAGTCGACCTCCTTACCTATTCTATATTCCTATCACTTTAGGAGCATTTGGAGCCAAATAATAGATGGCGCTGATCGAAACTGCCGAACGAAAAAACACGTGACCCGTTGGGCGGGAGAAACAAAACAATAAAAGGACATAAATAAGTATAATACATTTTTCTTCGTTTTTTTTACCCTCTTAATAGCCCGTTGAACATGCAGTCACAAATGAAGATGCGTGCTTTTGTTCGTGGTAAAAAGAAAATGAACCTGCCATGGTTATATGTTCAAGTACTTTTTATTCATTTTGAAAGTTTTACATATACATGTTAATTGTTCACGACATAATAAATAATGACATATAGACATTAGAATCTGAGAAGATGTTTCGTAATACATATCACGTAATAATTATCATTATAATGACCATATATATACGTACAATATTCATAGACATATGA
>NW_016934019.1:1535-21977 GCF_001483705.2 Eufriesea mexicana
ATTCCCTATTCATTTTCCTTTATACCCTTACCATCTTCAAAATCATCTATTTTATAATTTTGTTCTTTCTTCGGTTCCTTTTTTGTATCTCTCAATGTATCTTTAATCCTTTTCTTCATTGCTCTGAAAATATAAATATAAGAGACAGTCAATAAAAATTCCTACTTTCTATAACATAGTTATAATGCAAATAATAAACTAACTCTTTCTCTTTCTTTACAAATTCTAATTCAAAAAATTCACTTTCCTGTACTATTATTCTTGGTATAATATCAGGAAATGGATTGTTCAATATTATAGTTTTTATCAATCTTGGAGGATAAAGTGGTCTATCATTCTACAAAAAAGGGGAAATATTATATTTATATCAATTATTGATATATTTTCTTGTAAACATTAAATTTACCTCATCTACAAGTGCTTCTTCGAGTTTAAGCATACTATATATAGATTCGCCAGTAGCTCTACCAGAAATTGTACGCTTATTCTGCAAATCTGGTGTAGAACTAAGAATAAAGAAGTATTGGGAACCATTGTCATCTTTCTAGCATTAACCATAGCAATTAAATCTCGTCGACAAAAACGTAATCGTGTATGAAATTCGTCCTAAAACATATATATCCAATAATTATTTTTCGATAAAAAAGGAATTCATTTTATTCTTAAATATAGTCTCACCTTAAATGGTTCTCCATATATTTTACCACCTTCTCCTCTATCTGTGGAATCACCATCTTGTGTTATGAATCCTTTTGTTGATAATTCTATGAAATATAGTGTCATCCCAATAACCTTCCATGCATAATTGTATGAAATTTCTATATGCCTTTGCAGTTTCTTTTGCCCATAATTCTAACTCAATATCACCAACAGTTGTTTTCATTACAACCTAGTTTGACAAATATATTAGTTTGAATAATGTAAAATACTTATAAAATCAAATTTATTAAAATCTATTATTTATTATTGTAATTCAAATGGGAAATTATTTAACACATTGATATAGAAATTTAGAAAGTAAGTATTGTATATCGGTTAAATTTTTAAAAGCAAATATACAATCCATTGAAATATTATAAAATGATACTTATTACTTTACCCTTAGTGGCTGGCTCTTGCATATAAATATTACTCATGTTTGTATGTCTCCTATAATAGAAAAAATCCTTCATCAATAATATTTCATATTAAATCTTTTGTTATTTATTAATCAGTCAACCAAATGGTTCTTTTCTCGAATAATCATAGCTATTACCTCCTTTTAACATTGGCTTTATTGGCCCAATGAAGTCCATGATGTGCCACAGCGCCATTATAATTGCTTCTTTTATAGTTTCCAATCCCTATAGACATTACTAGACATTTTTGCCTTAATGCAACATTTACACTCTACGTTCAATTTAACTTTACCTTTCATAAGTATTATCAATTGTTCATTTTCCATGTATTCAACGATCCTCATATTTGCAAGTCAATACCACACAGGTTTCTCTCTTGATATAGGTTTCTCTCTCTCATATGCTGCCTCTTTTCTGTTTCTTAATTTGACATAATATACGTTTCCTCTTCTAGTTCCTTTTATTCAAACAAAACACATTAGCGATGATCATTGACATTGACCACTGATATTAATATTCATTTATATCAGGAACACAACATACCTTTCAATCTCATTGTATTCTCCATATCTTGTTGTTATAGGAGGCCATCACCTAAATTAAATGTATTCCTTTTTGTCTGCCTAAACCATCTCCATTTTCTGAATTTTATTTGACCATTAAAGATTTCTATCTTGTATGTCATATGGTTAACCGACCTAGAATGCATTAGACATATCATACTTTACATATTTATATTGCTGCTTCAATTTTGAATATATTCCATGATATTGAATATATTCCATTTTGGATGATATTCCATGAGTCCAATATTTTTCTATTGTTGCACGTGCCTGTTTATTTCAACAGAATATTATCTTTCCTTACTTATACTATTTAATTACTACTAAGGGTTATGTCAATACAAATACTTACATTCTTTTCGTAATAAAGGCACACCTGCATGGTCACAACAATGCTTCCGGCGTTTGTTTGTAATTTTTTCTCATTTCCCATGCACTCTCCTGTTCACTTGGAGAGATATTAACAAATCGCTCAATTTCTGTGTTTAATTTATGAAATTTTATAATTGCGTTGTAAAGGCGTACCTTTGCATATTTGTCGTCTGCCAGGTAAAGAAATGAATGCTGTTTGTCTAATTAAAACTGCTGTTTCGGCTGAATTTATTAAAGAATGTAGAAAACTTTATGATTTTAATTATTAAAATAAATTAAAATATATTACGTGCACGTAATCAGAGTTAGTAAACTATTTGAGAAACTATTCCAATATCATAGGTGGCGCTGATCGCAGGCGGTAAAATTTGTATTCGAACTGGATACTAGAAATCAATTCGACAGTAGAAAATTAATCAATTGCCAAGTTTTTGTAATTAATTCATGAAAATTTATAGCTGCACAGCAAAGTTGGAATTATAGGCAACATTCTTATAGGATGTTTAATTTAATAATTAATACTTACATGAGCGATAGCTTTTGTATTTCCTGTAATAAATAAGATTGCTATAGAAAAGTATTTTTCTTGCATAATATTCTTATTATTTTGCAATAATTATACACTAGCATAAGAAAGCGTAAAAAATAAATTATTTTATTAAGAAATTTTATTTACATTTGTTTATTTACAATGTTTTCATAGGCGAAAAATGAGTACAAAATAAGAAATAGATTGAAAAAAAACTACTAGCTATGAACCGGAATCGAACCCTGGCCTTCAGCATAAAATAATTCTTGACTATTGCCGTCAACTTCAATTAGAAATTGTTAGAATTAAAGCTATAATTAAACAAGTAATAAAATTTTAATTGTAAATATCTCAAAAACTATTGAGTAGTTACGGCTATAATGATATATTTTTTTAAACTACATGATAATATCTACAAACCTGCAAAGTTTCAACTAAATAGGTGACCCGAAGGACTTGCACTCTCCTTGTTAATTAATCTTAATTAATTGTTTTTACTTTCTGTATCTTAATTTGTCTAGTAACTAAGGATAATTAAAGTAGAAGTGTACTACAAAATTAGAAAATTTCTTCAATATACAAATTCAAAATGAGCAAAATATTTTTGTCTGTTTAATTCAGTATTAAATATTATTGTTTATATATTAAATTTAATTATGTGTAAGCATAAAACTAATTATATGTGATTAATTTTTACTGCATAAATAATATTTTTGCAGTAAAAATATCAATGTTGCGCTTCGTAAGAAAATTGTCGATCATCTTGGTCTGTCGGTACTCGGGGGTGAATAGATGAAGGTAACGTTGATGGCGAGGGATTAACAAACGGTGCATGGTAATCATAACGATAATAAGCGAATGATTCCCACCGGGGTGTGTGTTGAACCTCTAAAGAAGTAGTTGTAGTGACAGGTGCGCTGTTAGCATAAAAACTCCTTTCAGGAACAGTCGAAACGTAATTGTATTGCGGTTCCAAAAGACTTTGCAGATGTCGTATGTATGTAATTGCGTGTCTAAGCGACTCAATCTTCGAAAGTTTTTTACCAGGTGGTTTACAAATCGGAAGTTTTGAACGCAAAAGTTCAAAAGCACGATTCATGTCACGCATTCGTGTACGCTCACGATCGCAAGCTGACTTTTTATAGTCTAAAAATAATAAAATAAATATAATACACAAAAGCTATAAGAAGATATCATATAGACGTATGTATATAATAGTTTTAATTTTAATACTAAAAAGTTATGATATTTTGTGTTAAAAATTACTTAAATTACTCTTTTTTCAATCAGAATTGTTAAATTAACTGGACATATTTATATTTCTGTCAATAATTATAAAAATTAATTTATCAGTCTGAAAAATAAAATTATAATTAAAATAATTAAGAAAATTATAATTAACATAATTTCACTTTTAATGATTTTTTACTTAGTTTATTAATTTTTATTTATTACCTATTAAATTCACCTTTAAAATATAAATGTTTTTTGCGTTGAATTGTTTTATGATTTATTGATATCCATAAGATTATGTTCCTTTTTTTTTTACCTTTTTCCGTTTGCGATGGTTCTCTTTGGACTGATTTAATGTTGGTTTCGTGAAGAATTTCTAAATGTGGATGAGTATTAATTACTTCGGGTTCAGGAACTCTAATCACAAATACTCGATCGTTATTTTGTTGGCGATTTTCAAAATTTTCATCCTGCCATGACCTTCTTCCACATTGTTGTCGAGGTATGCTTGAATTTTCTGAAAAATAAATAATCTGTTATTATTTTGTAATTATCTTTTGATAATTAGTATTTTTGAAAATTTTGAAATATTACTTCTCAAAAGTTTATATTATTTTATAAACAGTAATTTATAATAAATTGTTTATATTTTATTAAACTTTTATAATCTTATATTGTTATAAAATTAATAAATATATCTAAATAAAATTATAATATTAAAAAGTTGTTTAATGAATTAATACATATGATTTTTAAGATTACGTTTTTTAAAGTTATTCAAGTAATCATTAAATTTATATACAATGATACAATAATTAATTTCATACAACTTCCGACATAATTAATTTTAAATAATTAATTAATTGTTTGAGTAATTTTTAAAAATAGAATATACTAAAATAAAGAAAATTTCTCAAGATTAAACAAAGTATGATAAAAATAATTGTTAAAATAAACGACATGTTTCGAACAGTAATATTAAATAAATGATATTTCTTTTAATAAGTTATGTCTACAATTTCCTTTAAAATTTGCAAAAATACGAGTTTTATAAACATTTCATAAATATGTATACAAATTAATCATTCCATGTGTACATAGATATTAGTTTTTATAATTCTGTTCAACATTATTCATCAAAATTCATTGATATAAATTATGAATATACCTGGTCCGTTTCTTACTAACTGATCTTGCAAATATTGATTGATACTGGATAATTTAGACGATGAGTTTTCTTCCTGATTTAAGATTTCTTGTTGCTGCTGTTTAGAATTTTTATCTAAATCCAACAATATGGGCGAATGACTACATTCTTCGTTAGTACTATCATTTTCTGACTGAAAATAAAAAGTAATTTTTTTAGGAAACTTCGATCCTTAGATAATAGTATTTCTTTTTATGTAATTTTAATATATTGATTACAGTCTTAAATTTTTATTGAAATATTTTTCTTTGCATTCATAAAATGTATGCAAGTTTATACTTAAAATTTACTTTCAATTGGCAAAACTCGCTATCATTTGTTATCACTTATTAATTTATTCTTTATGACGTAATTCGTGAATCATCTTTACCCAAAGAATGAAAATTCAAGATGTTTCATGAGAAATTCAAGATATGTATTATGACCACATTATTCACATTTTCGATATTGAGCACTTATATTTATAGTTTTACATAATTAAAAACGAAACATTTATGTCGATATTTAGTTTAAAATTATGTGATTCATGCTTTGGTTTCGGCTTGGATTATCACAAATTTATACGAGTCGTTTATTGTCATGATTGAATGTGAAAATCAAATACGTTCTTAGTATGTTAACAAATGTAATAAAATCAACAATTTTATAAATTATTTTACAATATATCATTTAAATGAAATTTTTTCCTTAGCAATGTTACTTTATTAAAATAAATAGTTTTATAAGAATTTATACTAAATTTAATTTAAAAGTAAATTAAAGATAATTAACAAAATATAAGCAAGAGAAAATGGAAGTAATTAAATGTTTTAAATAAAAATACGAAGCTAAACATTTGCCGTGATTTCATCTGTGTTTATTCGTAGATATAATACTTTCTTTCGTTTAAACAGACAATTAGGAAAAATTTTATCAAATAGCTTTATTTGTTTTAATTTTTCAAAATTTTTACCAATTTTCATCTGCACAGATCCTGTGCAGATTATTTCCTTTTTTTTTTTTCACATTGTTCACCAGTGAGACAATTAAAACAGCACTACGACATCGATTATGATTAAATTTTTTATCCTTTTGCTAGAATAACATCTTAGTAGCAATTTCTATAAAATTTAGATTTAAAGTTATTCCGATTTTTTCATAAGTTCAAATTTTATTCATTATGGTTCTACTTTTGCACGTTAGTTAACTAACAAAAAAGTGAGTTAAAAAATTAATTATTTATTAGACGAAATGAACCATATATTATAATCCTGAAAGAAAAGTACCGAAATATCTGATTAATTATTTCTTAATATTTTATATATATTATATAAATATAATTAAACATAAATATTGACATAAAAGCTACTCTAAATATTTTTTGTGAAATAATTAAGTTTATACCAAGTACAAAAAATAATTTTTTAAAATCTTTAATGAAGTACCCCCAATTAAAAAATAGAAAAAAATTGTCGTCCTGTTTTACAATACAACAACATTTATTCATTCAATTCTTGCTTTTCAATTTAAATACATTTTATTCATAATGATATTTTCACATTTAGAATCATATAGATATATCAAATATCTCGATTCATTTATAAGATACAATGTCCCTAAATTTGCAGAAAGGTTGATCTTTATTCTGTAAGATCATTTCGTCATTTTCTTTGAAATTAATTTCTGACCTTAATTTTGTTTCAGATTAGTATCATATAAGTTTCATAATCACAATCATATGAATGGTACAATATTAAACTTTTAAATATACAGCAAGAACTTTTGAATGTGTTAATCGTTGTTTAATGTTACTTGTTTTTCCAATAGCATTTGCCGAAAGCATAATTCAAAACATAGTTCAAATATAAACCATAACAAATGGAAAATTTTTAAATGGTAGATGTTACAGCTTTCTCAAAAAAAGTTCTAAGGAATCCGCTCAAAAGTGTACCCGATAATGAAAGTACCCCTGAATTCTTGAATTCCATTTCAGCAAGGGGTTGAAGGGAAACTTTACCTCGTTCCTTGACAATTCGTTGCTGTATTCTTCCGAATCCATACCAAAGAATCGAGCACTTATCAATAGAAATGCCAATTGTTGATCGTTCCTGGGATAGTTTGATCAAGAAGGTGCAAAAGGTACTGCTGATCAACCTTCTTCGAGAAACTTTCCTAAGACATATATCACACGCGACTGTCGAACTCGTTTGTCGTTGGATAAGATGTGGATCGGTCACAGACAGTCGTTATTAATGTTAATTTTATCCATTTATTAAGTATTCAGGTGTTCCGACAGAGGCTCTCAATTCACAAGAAATTGCCATTAGTAGGAATGATCTTCAGTTGATGGGCATATACAGTCTGTTCAAATAAAATTGTGCTAAACTTCAATTATGGTATATGATACTCATTACAATAAACTAAATATATTTAATAAATATTTATGTAAAAGATCTTTATTTTCAAGTTATGAGAGATCGTATGTTACCTCTTCTAGTTATGTAGGTAAACAAGAATATTTTATAATATAGAAACAAAGGATTTTCAAGGTGATTATTAAACATTTAATGCTTATTTTTGTGAATGAGTTTAGAGTTTTAGAGTTTAGCAGAATTTTTTGTAGAAATACTATATAACATTTTATGAGACTCGTATATATGATATGGATACGTTCATAAAAATTTATTAATCAACTTAGCAAAGAAATTTGACAATTAAAATATTAATCACTACAAAAGATATTAAAACGGCACATTTAATAAAAATTTCTATTTTTATAATTGTTTTTTACATACAAATATGATTCTTTCCTTTTTTTTATTAAAGATTTGAGCTTTCCGAATATTTCATTTTAATTTTTGTTTGATTAATTTTACTTCTTAGAGATGTAAAATTGTAGCTAGATCAGTATATCAAATAATTTCAATTATCATAAAAAAAAATTGATATCTTATGAAAGTACATCAAAGATTTGTTTAAATTTATAAAACTTATAATAGCAAGTAGAATAAATCTATCATCAGGAAACAAACAATAATTTTTAATGAGTATGGATTTAAAAATAAATTTTGTAAACTTTTAATTTAGAGATTAATTAATCGATAGAATTATATCTCTGAATGTCCAAAATATATATCTAATACGTTAGTAAATGTATTACAAAAATTAAAATACAAAAGTTAATAAACAAGAAAACAAAATAAGAAAATGTTCATTAGTTTTAGACTAAGAAATTATTTTTAGATTTATAAACTAACTTTTAAAGTCATGTTGAGCCTTTTATTTACTTATAACAAATAATACGCGTTCGTAAATTTTTATTTCTCCTTTTTTATCATCTTGTATTTGATTTATATTATTGAACGACATTGTACAAAAATCAATTGTAATTTATAGATGCGATGTTTCAGCAGCCTCTCTACTTCTTATCGACTCGAATGAGAACCACTGGGATAATCGGAATAAAAGTGGGAATACAAACATTGAAACATAATAGACGCCCGCTCGATGGAAATATTAATGAGACAGCCGATGCAAGTATAACGGATTGCAAAGAATAGCGATCGTTTTCGAGAATGCATTGGAAATTGTATCTTTATGGAAAAATTAAGCATTTACATATGTGACGGGAAAGAAAGTTCGACTAGAAGTGGAAAGCGCTAAAACGATGGCAATTACGTGAGCTCTTAGTCGGTTAAATAATATTATAAATAACTCATATTAACGACTTTGATTTACTTATAAGAAATATAAAGTGATATACCTTTGTATAAAATATAGAATACTTAATAAATCAAATTATTAAAGTTGTGAAATATTTTATAAAATAAAAGTTGCATCCAAAAGAAGTAAGATTTTACAATGATGCCTTAGAAATTTTCTGGTAAACATTTTTAACTGAAAAAACGCACTTATTATAAAACTATCTGAAAACAATTAATGGATCAATTATAATGTCAATAATATAAACAAGTCAGTAATTATTACTGTAATTTACCATGTCTTTTTTTAATACAATTGTGTTTACATATTGAGTCACATACTATATATAGATAAGAGACTATAAATCTTTATTTGTACCCAAAATTTTACTTTCCAATTTCAGTTCACTGTTTAATGTAAATTTCTGTATATATCATTAATTGTACGATATTTTTTTTTAAATATAATAAATTAATATTTACCATAAGCCAAAATATAAATGCCTCGTCTAGAGAAAAAAATGATTAAGAACCGTAGCTCACGATTGTATAATAAATAAATGCAAGGGTTAATGCAACTCGTGAAATTATTCAATAGTTTGATTATTAAGATCACTCCTGCAAACAAATTTGTATTTTTTATTTAGCATTAGTACCTTTTTCATTTTTACATATCATATGTAACATCTTGAGCTTTTTAGTCTCAAATAATTTTTTTATTTTCATTATACTAATTACCATTGACGAATGAAGAAGACATTTTTTTACTCCATGTTATCAAAATGTAAATAACATTTAAATTTTACAAAAGGTATTTTTTAAAAGTTAAGTAGTACAATATAATTATGTTTATAAACTATAATAAAATTATAATTATAATACATATAATATCATTTGTGTAATTTTATCATTAAGTTATTTCTGTCAAATTATTATAAATCATTTAAGATTAAAAAATTAATCGTATGTTTCACTTACGTAGTAATTTTTGAAAGTTTAGTAAAATTATTTTAATTAATAAACACTTGAGAACATTTGTATTGAAAGAAGAATTTTTTATTTTACTACAGAAAAATATTATCTAACTACAGAAAAATAACTTTTAAAAATTATTTCAATTTGTATACATACCTTTAAACGCCACCTAAGCATTGCGAAAGAAATAATAAAACTTCTGTTAATATTATTAAGTTGATTAATTATCGAAAAGTAATATTCCATGCAAATTGTGGCAAAATGTTAAAGAATCCAGTTATCAGATCAGCTATGATGAAACTTACATTAAACATATACATTTTCATTTGTTAATAAACAGATTTCACACTTAGCCAGATATTCGCCTCTTTTGTCATTTATCGCAACTAATAACGATTCGTTTCTATTCCAATTAATCTTACTAAACCACTTTAAAGAAGTGTTTTGCTAATTTCTTCTACAATTTGAACGCTTTCATAAATAATTATCCTCGTACCGAAGTGCTATAAATTAAAATAAAACTTAAATATTGAATTATATCAAAATCACAAGTAAAGTTTCATACAATAATAATGTATGAGAAAAATTGTATTTTTTATTGCAGTTTTATATTAATTTCCAATCCACATATAAAACTATGTTTTATAACTATGAATTATTTACCTATTATCATTGTTAATAATAAAAAAATAAGCATGTATGGACAATTATTCCAATATATCAAAATATTAATTTCATGCCTTATAACGAAGTTCAAATATTCAAATCGCCATATTGTGACGTTTCCAGAACAGTATATAGCCAGCTAAATGAGCATACTCAAGTGATGTTTCAAGAAGAGGTTATGTACATTAATATCGTACAATAGTTGGTAATCATTGTAACATCAAAGAGAATTTGTTACAATAATATTTGAATCAAAGAAATAACTAAATCCAATTCCCTATAATCATATTTAACACCATAAAAAAACAAACTAGTATGGAATCCAATTGTTTACAAAGTACAATTGCAAATGTACAAGCAAAATTTGAAGATGTTCGACAACTATTGGATGATCATGAAAAACTCAGGACAGAATGCGAACCGTATAAAATAAAATATCAGGCAATTGAAATTTTACAATCATTGAAAACAGATCTGATCAACGTCTTAACAAACATGCCAGAGGAAGAGAAAGAGGAAGTGATCATAATGCTTGGTGTAGTGCACTTGAAACTTGGTTTATTACATACTGATACGGAAGAATTGAAAGCAGGTGAAGAACAATTCATGAAATGTATAAAATTATTGAAAAATAAGGAACTAGAACCAAAAGTTATTTTGTCAATATTAAGTGCTTTAAATCAATTGGGTATTATATGGTCTAGATGGAATCAACCAATGAAAGCAAAAAGTTTTTTAGATCAAGCTGAGAAATTGTACAATGACTTTATGAATACTAATAATCCATGTAGATACCCTATTAATATAGTCCAAAATTTTGGAATCGAACAGGTTAACGATGAATTAAATCCTAAAGAAATAATGGAAAAAATTCATACCTTGACATTATATTATTTAGCTCAGGTATATAGTTCCTTGAAAGATCATTATCAGTCTGCAATATATTGCCATATGACTTTGCGCAGACAGTTAGGTCATAATGATATTATGCAAGACTTAGATTATATTGATTGGGCACTAAATGCAGCAACATTATCACAATATTTTATAGAAAATGATGGTTTCCCTCAAGCAAAACATCATTTAGCAGCTGCATCTTACATACTACAAATATATGAAAATATGTTGAAACAAAAAACAGAAGATAATGGTGAAGATGAAGCACTTGTAGCTGAATGGGAAAATTTTAAACATAGAAGTGCAGATGTTGCCAGGTGTTGGGCTAAATATGGAATTTTACTTATGAGTTTATCAAAACAAAGGCTTCTACAAAAAAATGAGTCAAAACAGGATAATAATCAGATAGATAATAAGGATTTCTCAAAATTAAAAATAATTGACGATTTAAGATTCAATATCTTAGAAAAAGAGATAGAAGCAATTGCCAATCAAATAACTGATAAATACTTGTTAGACTTTGCTGATGCAAGATTAGTCTTCTTAAATGCTCAAAAATGGCTAGAGCAAGCAAAAACATATTATACTTTAGAAAATCATGCATCTGATCACATACTGATTGTACAAAGTATTTCTCAAGCTTATAAATATTTGTCATTTTTTGAGGAGAACGAAGCTAGACAAGCAAAAATGCACAAAAAGAGAATAGATATTTTAGAAAATGTTATCAAAGAATTAAATCCTCGTTATTATGAATCTGCTTGCAGGCAAATTTGGGTTGAATTAGGAGAAACATATTCTGACATTCTTGATATAAAACTTGATCGCTTACGAAGCTCTGATGAAAAACCTACACCACAGGCATTAACAAAAATTAATCACTTAGCAAAAAGTTCTATAAAAAATTTTCAAGCATTTCTCGATTCCTTACAAATTCATAATTCTAATTCTGGACCAGAACAGTTTTCTAATGAATTAGTGCAACCAGCTTTGTTTTCTTATTTCCACCTTGGTAGATTGTACAATAAAATAATAACTCCTGACAAAACAATTCAATTGGAAAACATGCAAAATAGTTATAATGCATATAAATTCGTAATTGATTATTGGAAAAAATACCCCAATGCGGCTGATGTGATGGGAGTTGAACTAAATCTATGCAAAGAATTGGTAAATTTGTTACCAATGAAAATAAACATGTTACGAGAAGGAATAATAAATAAATAAAGCTATATTCCATTAATGCAGAGATCTTAATCTTAATATTTATGTAAATTTTAAATCACTTTTTATAAGTAACATTTTGGTGCAGTATTATCTATTTTGTTTTCACTTTTTTCTCTTTCTCTAATTGTATCATAATTTATTTATAATGATTAAAATATAATTATAATGTAGAGTAAGAGTATTTTATGTCAATAATGTATTATTAAAATAAGAATGTAATAAAAATATATTATACATTATACATATTTTACTTTCTTAAAAATTAAAATTTATATTGCATTTTGCAATCTCTAGCAATAAAAAAATCACTTCTTTTCTACTTTTTCACTGGTACCTGCAGCCTTTGCTTTCTTAGCCTTCTTTTTCAATCTGTAAAACACATCTGTCCTCAATCTATTTCTGATCTGCCTTGCTTTTCTTAACTTGAAACGATCAAAATCACTAAGCTCCAAACGCTGAAATTAAATAAAAATATATTTTATTTATTGTTTAAAATATAACTATTTTTAACCGTTTGAGACCCATGCAGCGCGATCACGCTCTTCAGATTTTGTGTCGAAAAATCCCAGTACACTTCGAGCGCTATGGACAACTGACGGTGCTATCACCAACTGTCGAAGTGGCGCGCTCAACTTTACTGATGCATGTAAGTCACATAGCATCAATACGCGCTATCAGGCCGATTGGGATTTTTCGACATAAAATTAAACAAGCGCTATCACGCCATTTGGGCTTCTCCGCACTCGATTAAGACAAGCGCTATCGCGTTGTTCGGGTTTTTCAACCGTATTCTTTTAAAAGTCTCTGGGACTCAAACAGTTAATTATCACATATTACAACAAACACAAAGTATTAATTTTTTATATATTATTACACTCACTTTTTTCTTGGCTTCAACTTTCCCTGCCCACATTGTCTGTTTCCAAAGGTTATTAATATTTGCAGTTTCCCACGCTTTACGTACAACACGAGTGGACCCAGTATATGGAAAACGTATACGAAATTTGGTAAGATGAAGCTCATTTAACCTCATCTCACAACGTGGAACATTTGAAGCAGGACCATCAACTAAAACCTACAAACATAAATAAAACTTAATACAACAGTTATTATATACCTTAAATATATATTAATTAAACATTTTTGTATCAGTTATAGTACATTGGCATCAATTAAATCAGCCGGCAATTCCTATCAAAATATTGGATCATCATTATTATATTACTAAGACAGCTATTATACATTGTTTTGATTAATTCAAAAATTATCAATCTATAATGTATACCTAAATATATTATATACTAATGACAATAAATGTAGTTGTACCATAAAGATAAATAGATTACATATAATCATGTTTCTATCTGATTAAACTAACTATTAAAATCAATCAACAATTGACAATCAATTATCAACAATTAAAATCAATTTTGTTAAAAATAGCCGCATGTTTTTAAGAATTGAAAACATAAGATATCTAAAAATAAATTATTTTAACGCGTTTAATAACTTAAGTAATAATAATATAGAACACTAAATATTTTCATTCAACACTAAATGAAAGTTGTAACGTATTTACGAAAATAGCTTACCCGATTTTGATCAATGATATCCACAATAGCAACAAGTTTACCCTTATATACTCCATCGCTCACATAAGCGATACGACCAGATTCCACGAACCTTTGAAATGGCTATTTAACAAAGATAATCCCATTATTTTTACAATAATAAATAATTACTTCAATCGAGCTAATTTATATATTAGTTATTGCTTAAACATATATGTACAATTGTTTATAATGTAGAACTTCACCATACCATGTGGCTGAAAATTGTGCTGAATGTAAGGTTATATCAAATAATCTTTTATATTTCTTATGCATTATTAAATATAAATGACTATAAATTAAACTTTGTAATAAAAGAAAAATGTTTTTTATTTAAGATAATATCCTTTAGGTCAATATCATAAATTACAATTGTAATAGCGTTAAATTTAAAACTGCATTTCACTTACCATGGTTTACCGGAAGCAAAAGACCAACACAACTTACAACCGGATAAAGCATTGATAACACCAACTGTTCAAAATAAATTGTTTCTATTCTGAGTCATAATTAAGTTATTTTTTTATAATAAAATTCTCTAGATATACCTCTATATTTAATCCAAAATATATATTATATTAAATTAATGAATAATAATATATATTACTAATTATTTACCTTTATTACATAAAAACGGAACAATTATTAATTACTTTCTTATTTTGGAACAGAAAGCATATTTGTATTTTTAAAATGTGTTGCAGATTATAAAAATATTTGCATCAATTATTTTTATTAAAATATGAAATGTATACATGTTATAATATTTAATTAAATTTGTAATTATTAATATTTAAATAACATTTTTATAATAATATTTAAAAAAAAATTTCTTGAATTTTACAAAACTGATAGTTCTTTAAATTTAATAAAACCTAGAGTTTTTTATATCGTGTAGAATTTATTTGTATTTTATTAATTGAGTAAAAATTATTTACAATATTTGCAGCGACAAAATACATAACTTTTTGTACAGTTAATGTTTTAGTCGTTTGACATAAAATCTTATAAAGTGATAAATCTATCTTATACTTTGTTCATGGTATAATTCTTGCAAACCAACATTTGGTATAAAATAAATACATCTCACAAAAATGTCATATAGTCTTTTTTTAGAAGAATATAAATAAAATATAAAAAATGGCTTTAACATACATTAATTACACAAATTATACGACAAAATTTGATATTGTAGTAGAAAAACTACTTGTATTGACAAAAAAGAAAAATGATGAAACAAAGTTGATCAACACTTATCTTTATGACCATAATAATTTTGATTATCGATATTAAACAATTTTAAATAATGATGTAAGTTTAATCAAATAATCTTGTTATTGTAACTACTATTTTTTTGAGATATAATGTTTATTAAAGTAGTTATTAAGTAGTTTAAGGATTAGTGGACATTTTTCGATGGCGGCCGAATCGATTGCGGGATGAATCAAACTAATCCTCAGGTGCATACGTACCTTCTAAAAATTGCGTGGGTGTACGTCACGTGGTTCGAATGTTACAGCGTTTCAAAGTGGGACTGATTATGTAGGTCTTACGAGTTACTTTTAATGCTGCTACGAGCTTCGTAGCGAAGCTAGGAAGACGAGCTTTGAGTGCATGAGAGCTTACAGTGTGCCCTATAAGTACATGTGCTTTTCGCGAGCTTTTTTTTACTGATTTTAGATCCGAAAATTTGGGTGTGAGAGCGAGTGACAAAGGTCTATATTTTTCGATGATGGCCAAATCGATTGCGGGATGAATCAAACTAATCCTTAGGTGCATACCTATCATGTGTGAAAATTGCGTGGTTGTGGGTCACGTGGTTCTAATTTTACAGCGTTTTAAAGACCGACATATTTTCCTTCTATTCTCTGTTCAAAATTTTGCAGCCTGGTGTTTAATTGCTGCTCAATTTTGCGAATTTGTATCAAGAGAACATGGTATGACAGAAGGTCGCTCGCCGAGATAGTTCCAAGAAATGACGTCATTTCCAAGAATTCTCGGGCAATTATTTTACAGCCTATGTGGACAATACTTTTGCCGCTTCTGGGCAATAGTTACGCCGCCTCGGTGTACAATACTTTTGCCGCCTTGATGAACAATATCTTTGCGGCCTTGAACGAAAACTTTTGGCCGATTTAGCGACTTTGTATCAGGAAAACATAATATGACAGGAGGTCGTACGTCGTATCATTTACAAGAATTCTCTAGACGATATTTTTCCAACCTTGGTGTAAAACTTTCGACTGATTTTGCGATTTTGCATCAGAATAATATAATATGCGAGGAGGTTGCTCGCTGATAAAATTGCAAGAAATGATATCGTGTCTAAGAAATATATGGTTAAACTCTTGCAGTCGTTGCGTCGATATACACATTATACGTAGTTTTGTAATTGCAGGGGATTTTAATTATTTCAATTATTTTACTTACCTTACTTACCTTCCCTTCTCTTCCTTACATATCTTAATTGATCTCAATCTATGTATTATTTCAATGAACATTGGTCACTCTTTATTTTCAAAGTACAATGGGAACAGTGAAAATTTACAAGAGGTAGGAAATATCCTAAACTTTGTGCGCAGCTCTTAGCTTGGTATCGATTCCCAAAAATGATTCTTTGGAAAACGATACCAATCACCAGGTCTCACCACGTGGAGGTGGCTACGCATCGAGACCCGACATGCGTCCTAGTGGCGCAGCCTGCTGGCGCTACCTGTATCAAAGGTACCCTAATCTAACTTGGAGCGAATTAAGTTAAAGTGACACTATTGACACTTTATTTTATTTCGTGTCTTACAAAGGGAACTTCGATTCGGTATACTGAAACTCTACTGTCGCAACGCTAAGATATTTTCAAGTTCCCATAGAAATAGGGAATGAAATATCAAACACGCGAGCAAATAGAAAATCGCGACGCGCCCGAACGAGATTGCGATTATTCGAAAGACCGATTAGCCTAGGCGATGTACTCCCGTGTACAGAGATAACTTCATACCTCGGCACTCTCAATCCGATCGGGCCTAGCTCAATTCCAATCACTGTCGCACTCGCCAAGACTTACACGTGGACCAAGGATAGTCCCTGAACCAATGAAACTTCTAGTGTCAACGCGAGGGCCCTGCTGGGCGGTTGCCGGCCAAGACAGACACTTCGCATCCCAGCCACACGGGGTAGAACTTAATCATCCCTGTGGTCTAACCGTAGATGGTACTAGTCCGTCAGCCAGCATGTGCCCGAGCCCCAGTCGCGTACGACTTAGGCAGCGGACCGCCCCGTCGAGGTCAGAAGACGCACTGATCCGAGGGGGTCACCCTGGAACCCGATGCATGACGAGATTGACAGTGACTGGAAATGAGTGTCGGAGACGAGTCGTGAGGATGACTTACGAAGCATGTACTTATCGAGTACACGAGAGCACGTCGCGTAGGCTAGTCGGTACTTACGAACGATCGCGATTATCGCGAGAACAATTATGTTCTATTTGCTAAACGAGGGGGATAAGAAAATGATAGAGAATTTATAAATTTCGCTCCAAGTTAGGTAGCTTACCTTTGTACAGATAGCGCGCACATGATACTTAGTCTATGGATCTATCTTATGATTACTTAAAAGTAAACGCACGCATCGTTCATTGATGTGTCGCAAACAGAATCTTGAGAAACCTAAAAGCTAAAACAGAATATATTATTGTTAATATGTAGCTGAAAGGAAAGGGATTAGTACGAGGAAACCATCAAGGATAATAACCAAATGGAACGAGCAAGCCAACGACGAGACCTGAGCAACATAACTACGAGACAGAAACATTCCAACGGTGAGATATAAACATACCAACGAGGAAGCGCTCGAGTATTATACGAAATACTCGAACGCTCTAACGAAAACAAATCGAACGGAAGTCGTAAAATTTGTGAAAGGAAAGATTTAGCCAACGATGAGACATAAGTAAACCAACGACGAAGCATTCGAATATTATACGAAATACTCGAATGCTGAAACAAAGACACATAGAATGAAAAAAATAAAATCTGCAAGAAGAAATTATTGTTAAATTATTTAAGAGAGTGGACAATGGCCACTGAATAGCCATTGATCTAGCCAACGATGATATACAATACAAATAAACCAACGACGAAGCATTCGAATATTGTACGAAATACTCGAATGCACAAACAATGAAAACTAGAATGAAAGAAATAATATCTGAAAGAAGAAAGATAATTAAAACCTGAAAGAAAAAATAATTAGTACCTGAAAGAAGGAATTATTATTAAATTATTCAAGAGAGTAGACAATGGCCATTGAATAGCCATTGATCTAGCCAACGATGATATACAATACAAATAAACCAACGACGAAGCATTCGAATATTGTACAAAATATTCGAATGCACAAACAATGAAATCTAGAATAAAAGAAATAGAATCTGAAAGAAGAAAGATAATTAAAAGCTGAAACAAAAAATAATTAGTACCTGAAAGAAAAATATTAACGCGGACCCTCCGAAGTCGAAGCGACAACTGGCTCGAGCCTGCACGCGGGCCCCTTATATAGCGGCGGCCGACCGAAGATCGGCGAAAATTTCCGAACTTTACCGATTCCTTTAAAAGTTACTTTTCCGCTGTAATAACTAATAATTTATTAATTTTCTTGACTTTTATCGTTAATATACTTTGCAAACTATTTGTTATCAATGATTTTAATTTGTTATTAACAATAAATTTATTAATTTATTAACTTCTTGTAAGTTCCGAATATATTCTAACACAAATACGTCGTTTGTTAAGTAGTAGGCAATAATTTATTAATTTTTTCACTTTTATTATAAATATACGTTGCGAGCAATTTGTTATTAACAATATTAATTTGTTATAAACAATCAGTGTAATAATTTATAAACTTTTTGCACATTATAGTTACATTTTGACACAAATTCGTTCCAAGTTCAAGTAATAGCCAGTAGTTCCTTAATGTTTTCACTTTTATTGTAAATTTACGTTGTGAACAATTTGTTATTATCATTAATAATTTGTTACTAACGATAAGTATTATAATTTACGTATAATAGTATATGTGTAATTATTACTCAAAATGTTCGAATTGATGCTGATAATACTATTAGTTTTTCATTAATTACAATCTTCTATGCAATTAATTTACAAATTATATGCACAGATTATAAAAACAATATCCTTATGAACATTCTCATATCATTTTTGTTCTTATTTTACTTCTAATTTTGTTCATAATTAATTATTCTGTTGGACCATTGCGCCGATCGTTGTATCGAATCACGTACGTCGTCAAGTAATAATAACAAACTAATTAGCGCCAAATTATGTGCAAAAATTGTATAAGAATGCTGCGCAAGGAACCAGCTATGCGATACAGTTATAAAAGTTCATAAATTAATCGCAGAAATTGCATAATTTGTTAATTTAAAATTATTCCCCAATAATTCCCAATCGCTAATACGGTCTTCATACCTTTTTTTATTTGGAGGTCCAGGGGGTTCAACAGCTGGTTATGAGCTTAATTTTGGATCAGTTAAATGATCATGAGCTGATTTGCTCTTACCACTAGACTTTCTATTTAATATCGCAGATTCTTCTTCATCTTCCTCTGCTTTTTCGCCAAATGATAAAAGATTGAAGTTACTGTAACAAAATTTTTCATTACAAAGAATAATACTATCATGGATAAATGCTACAAACATATATGATTTTTACTTTATTCCTGTCCTTCACTTCCTCACTTTCCTGTACTATTATTCTTGGTATAATTTCAGAAAATGGATTGTTCAATAATTCAGCTTTTATCATTTTTGGAACATAAAATGGTTTATCATTTTACAAAACAGAGGAAATATTATATTTATATCAATTCTTGATACATTTTCTTATAAACATTAAATTTACCTCATCTACAAGTGCTTCTTAGGTTACCTAGTCAAGCATGTCATATATAGTTTCTTCAGTGACATAACCAAAAGTTGAATGTTTATTCTGCAAATCTAATTGAGAACCAAGAGTAAAGAAGAATTGGGAACCACTGTTATCTTCTCCAGCATTAGCCATAGCAATTAAACAGCGACCACAGGAACGTAATCTAAAACGAACTGAAAAAAAGTATTCAATTCAGTTAGAGAAAATTCCACTCTACACTGATGTATAAAACAAACCTAATCAAAAAGCCCAATTTCGAAGCCAGATGTCAAAAATGTCTATTACTCGTACGATTTCACGCCTACTGACACATTCGGCACTATTTTTCGAAAACGCACACCCAAAACTGAAAAAAAAATTCAATATCATTAAAGAAAATTCCACTCTACACTGATATATAGCACAAACCTAATCAAGAAG
>NW_016934020.1:0-1117 GCF_001483705.2 Eufriesea mexicana
TGGCTGTACTTGCCATTGGATTGAAGGCGAAAGGCGTTGTATACACCACGATATAACAGATTATAGATTTTGGATAAACTTATTCCCTGGCAAGCAGATGACTGTACTTGCCATTGGATTGAAGGCGTTATGCGATCTATTTACCATGCTGTAGCAGGTTATAGATTTTGAATAGACCTATCCTCTGGCAAGTAGGTGGCTGTACTTTCCATTGGTTGAAGACGTTAGGCGACCGATTCACCAAGCTATAAAAGGTTATAGATTTTGAATACACGTATTCTCTGGCAAGAAAGTGGCTGTACTTGCCATTGGATTGCAGGCGATAGGCGATCTAAGCACCGAGCTATGGCAGCTTATAGGTTTTGTATAGACTCATTCTCTGGCAAGTAGATGGCTGTACTTGCCATTGGATTGAAGGCGTTAGGCCAGCTATTCACCAAGCTGTGACAGATTATAGACTTTGAATAGACCTATTCTTTGGCAAGTACGCGGCTCTACTTGCCATTCGATTGGATGCGATAGGCGATCTATTCACCAAGCTATAACAGGTTATAGATTTTGGATAGAAAAATTCTCCGGCAAGTAGATGGCTTTGCTTGCCAATGGTTTGAAAGCGTTAGGCGATCTATTCACCAAGCTATAACAGGTTATAGATTTTGGATAGAAAAATTCTCCGGCAAGTAGATGGCTTTGCTTGCCAATGGTTTGAAAGCGTTAGGCGATCTATTCACCAAGCTATAAGAGGTTATAAATTTTGAATAGACATATCTTCTGGCAAGTAGAAGTCTGTTCCTGCCATTGGATTGAAGGCGTTGGGCGACCTACTCACCAAGCTATAACAGATTATATATTTTGAATAGACTTATTCTCTGGCAAGTAGATGGCTGTACTTGCCATTGGATTGATGGCGTTATGCAATGTATTCACCAAGCTATAACAGATTATAGACCTAGAACAGCCCTATCCTCTGGCAAGTAGATGGCTGTAATTGCCATTGGATTGAAGTCGCTAGGCGATCTATTCACCAAGCCATAACAGACTACAGATCTTCAGAAGGCATTTTCTCTGGCAAGAAAATGGCTGTACTTGCCATTGCATTGAAGGCGTTGGGCGACCT
>NW_016934021.1:0-736 GCF_001483705.2 Eufriesea mexicana
AACGTAACCCAGGCTGACGTGCCACGACCGCTATTGCTGGCCCCACAGGTGCTGAGCAGAGTATAGCTGAGCAATGTAGAACGCTGTAGTAGTCCGAATAGCAGCATGTAGCAAAGAAGTCAGGGATGTCCTAACCAAACCTAGATAAGCCGAGCCTAACTGAACGCAACATAACTCAACATAACGTGCCGGGAGCATTGTTTCCGGCGTCCACAGAGAATAGCACAGGGTGGTACAGCACGTAAGGGCGCAGGAGGCCATATAATAAGAGTGTGTAACACAGTGGTCAAAGCCAACATAACCTAACACAACGTACCCTTGCCATACCAATCGTAATCTAACAGATACTAACGTGCGGCGATCACTACTGCTGTCCTCCCCAGAGCCAAGCAGTACATACCAGTGCGCAGCAGAGCGCAGAAGCGCACCGAATAGCGGTCTATAGCATAAAGGTTATAGCTATCCTATCCTAACATTACCAAGCATAGCATAACCAGACGTTGTCTATCTCAACCAAACTTGCCACGACCGCTATTGCTGGCCTCCTCCGATTCAATCAGATGCGAGTCGAGCATCGCAGCGCAGAGGTATCTACCCAATAGCAGTGCATAACACAAAAGTCTAGGCCTTTCTATCGTAACCTAACCAAGCGTAGCGTAACCAATAGCAACCTATCATAAACCAACTAGCTGAGACGACTACTGCGGGCCTACCCAGAGCCAATCAAAGCATATTA
>NW_016934021.1:7588-12453 GCF_001483705.2 Eufriesea mexicana
AGCGTGACCCAACCTAACCGAACCTAACCTGACACAATGTAAAGTGCCGAGACCACTATTGCTGGCCTTCGCAGTTTGAAGCTGAAAATGTTAAAGCACTGTAGGGAGCAGAACTCCACCTAATTACTGACTATAGCACGAAAGTCAGAGCTATAATCTACTAACCTTACCAGCTGTAAAACGCACATACATAACCCAACCCAAACTATCGGGGCGCGAACGCTACTGCTGGCCTGACTAGAGTCAAGTCAAGCGGAAAGCATAAGTGGAGAATAGCACGCAGAAATCCATAGGTTCGCAGCTCATATCGGAAAAGTCAGAGTTTCCCATGCCTATTCTGGACCAACAAAACATAACCAAACGTAGCCTGACTCAACCTAACGTACCGACATCGCCATTGCTGCCCTTCCCAGAGCCAAGCAGGACATACTAGAGCACTGTGGAGGGCAGAAATTCATCGAGTAGCAGTTTACAGCACACAAGATAAAGCAAGCCTGACCAAACTTAGCCTGACCCAGCACAACCGAACGTAACATGACTCATCGTAACCTGTAGAGGCCATTATTGCTGGCCTTCCCAGGGCCAGACCGAAAACATTAGAGCTCTGAACGGCGCAGATATCCACATAATAGCAGACTATATCGCTACTGTAAAAGCTATTTCTCCTAACCTAACCAATACTAACATAATCAAACATAACATCACCCTATCTATCCTTCCGCGACCACTATTGCTGGCTCCCCAGCGCCTAGCAGAGTATATTTTAGCAGTGTAGAGCGCAGAGGATCCACCGAATTTTAGCGGGCAGCAAAATGGTCTAAGCTATGCTCTCCTAAACTAACCAATCGTGACATAATCAAACGCAACATTACTCGGACTAGCGAGCCGAGACCAATAATGCTGGCCTCCACATAGGCAAGCAGAATATACTAGAGCACAGTAGAACGCAGAAGTCCTCAGAATAGCGGTGTATAGCACAGAAGTCAAGGATACACTAACCTAACCCCAACAAGCCGATCCTAACGGAACGTAACATATGTCAACCTAACGCGCGGTGGCCAATATTTCTGACCCGGCCAGATCATAGCAGGGCATATTAGATTTTAGTAGTCAGCAGAAATCCACCGAAAAGCAGCCTACAGCGCAGAAGTCATGGTTACCCAAGCCTAACATGTCCAAACGTAACATAACCAAGCGTAACCAAACTCAACCTAGCCTGTCTTGACCTACATTGCTGACAGCCCCAGGGATGGGCAGAATATAACAGTACACAGTAGAGCGCAGAAAACAACCGCATTGTTGCGTAAAGCGCAAAAGTCAAGGATATCCTGACATAACCTGTCCTAACCTAACATTACAGAATGTAGCCTAACTGAGCGTAGTGTGGCGAGACCACTACTGCTGGCCCTTCCAGGGCCAAGCTGAACACACTAGAGCACACTAGAGCGCAGAAGTCCATTGAGTAGCAGTATATAGCCCAAAAGTCAAGGCTACCCAATCCTACACTAACCAAACGTAACATAACCAAACGTATCATAACTAAACCTGACGTACCGAGGCCACCATTGCTGGAAACCCTAGAGCTAAAGAGAATATGTTAATAGCAGGGTATAGCACAAAGGTCATATATATTCCAACCGAACCTGACCGAAACCAACATAGTCAAACTTGCACTAATTGCACCTAACGAGCCGAGACTACTATTTCTGGCTTCCTCAGTACCAAGGAGAGCATATGAGAGCGCAGTAGAGCGCAGAAATCGTCTGCACTGCAGTGTATAGCGCAAACGTCGAAGCTACCCTACCCTAACCGGACCAAACGTAACATAACGATACGTAACATAACAAAACTTGCCGTGCTTCGACCATAATTACTGGCCACCCCAGTGTCGAACAGAGTACAGTAGTGGACAGCAAAGCGTAGAAAGCCACCAAATAGCAATGTACAGCACAAGAGTTGAAGATATCCTAACCAAACAAGGCCAAATCTGGCCCAGCCAAACGTAGGATAACTAAACCTATCGTGCCGCGACGAATATTGCTGGCTTCCCCAGAGACAAGCAGAATATGATACAGCATAGTAGAGCACACAGGCCCATGGATTGGCAGTGTATAGCACGAAAGTCAAACATATCCTAAAATATCCCACACAAACCTAACACAACCAAACGTAACTAAACAGAACCTAACGCGCCGCGGCCACTATTTCCAGTATTCCCAGAGCGAAGCAGTGTATATTAGAACACAGTCGAGCGTAGGAATCCACCGAATAGCAGTGGACAGCACAAGAGTCATAGCTATCCTAGCCTAACTTAACAAAGCATGGTAAGACCAAACGTAACCCAACACTACCTAACGTGCCGAGACCACTGTTACTGGTCACCCCAGGGTCGAGGAGGGTATAGTAAAGCAATGTAGTGCCCAGAAATCCACTGCATAGCAGTCTACAGCGCAGAAGTAAATTCAATACTATAATGACATATCCAAACGGAATATAAACGAACGTAACCTAACTTAACCGGACGTGCCGAGAACACTGTTGCTGGTATCCCCAGAGACGAGCAGAGTATTGTAGAGCAATGTAGAGCGTAGGAATCTGCCGAATAGCAGTGTATAGCACAAAAGTAAACTCTACCCTATCCTCACCAATCCAAATGTAATACAGTCAAACGTATCCAAACTTAACCTAACGTGCCGAGACCATTGTTGCCGGCCTCTCAAGAGACAAGCAGAATTTGCTGGAGCCGAGTAGAGCGCAGAGGTCCGCCGAATAGCTGCGTACAACACAAAAGTCGTAGCTAACCTCTCCTAACCTAGCCAAACGTAAAATTACCGAACGTAGCATAACACAGCCTAACGTGGCGCGTCCACTATTGCTAGCATCCCCAGGTCCAAGCAGAACGTATTAGGGGGGAGCAGCGGCGCCGAAGACCATAGAATCGCAGTGTATAGCAGAAAAGGCAATGCTATCCGATCCTATTCCGGCCAACATAACATAACCGAAAGAAGCATAACTAAACGTAACTAGCTTCGCCCACTATTCCTGGACACAGCAGGGGCAAGCAGAATATTGTGCAGCACAGTAGGTTGCAGAAATCCACCGAACAGTGATGTATACAATGAAAGCCAATGCTATGCACACCTAACCCAAACAAACAAAACCAAACCAAACGTAGCCTAACTAAACCTTACATGCCGAGAACACCATTGCTGGCCTCCACTGAGCCGAACAGGGTATAGTAGGGCCAAGTGGAGCGCAGGAAGCCACCAGATAGCAATGTACAGCACAAAAGTCAAAGATATTCTAACCTAAACATACCTAACCTAAACCAACCGAACGAAGAATAAATAAACCTAACGAGCAGAGACCCATTCTTCTGCCCCCCTCAGAGCGAAGCAGGACATATTACAGCGGAGTAGAGCGCAGAAATCTATAGAATCGCAGTGCATAGCACTATAGTGGAAGCTACCATATCATAACATAATCAAACGTAACACAGCCGAACGTAGCCAAGATATACCTGACGTGCCGATACCACTGTTTCTTGCCCCTCCAGATGCAGACAGAATATACTTGAGGAAACCAGATCGCAGTAATCCACCGCATTGCAGTTTATGGCACAAAACTCAACGCTATCCTAACTTAACCTTACCAAGCATCACATAACCAAACGTAACCTTACTAAACCTAACGTGCGTAGACCGCTGTTGCTGGCCCCCGATCTCTAAGCCGAGCATATTAGAGGAGAGTAGAGCGCAGAGGACCACAGAATGCAAGAGTATAGCACAAAAGTCAATGGTTTCCGAACCGAACCCAAAGAAGCCTGTCTTAACCAAACGTAACTTAACTCAACATAACGCGCTGCAGCTGCAACTTCTGGCTACCCCAGAGCAGAGAAGAGTATACTAGACCAGAGTAGAGCGTACAAATCCACCTAGTAGCAGCGATAGCGCAAAAGAAAAAGCTATCCCAGCCAAACATGTCTAAGCGTAGCATAGCAAGCGTAACCTGACTCAACCTAAGGTGCCGCTACAATTACACCTGACGTCGCCAGAGACAAGCAGGTTGTGATAGCGCACAGTAGAGCGCAGAAGTCAAAAGGACAGCAGTGTGTAGCGCAAAAGTCAGGGCTACCCTAACCTAACGCAACGTAACCTAACCTAGCCAAACGCAATCGAACTCAACTTGACGTGGCGCAAACACCATTGCTGGCTTCAGTAGAGTCAGGCAGAGTATAGTAGATCAATGTAGAGCGCAAAAATTCACCGAAGTGCTGACTATAGCACAAAAGTCTAAGCTAGCGTATCCTAACGTAAGCGAACGCAACATAGTTCAGGCTAGCGTGCCGAGAGCACTACTTCTGTCCACCCCACAGCCAAGCTGAATATCCTAGGGCACAGTAGAGTGCGGAAATGCAAAGAACAGCAGTGTAGAGCACAAATGCCAAAGCAATCCTAACCAAACTTAGCCCACCCTAACCTAGCAAAACGTAACCCAGCTCAACCAAACATGCCACGACCGCTATTTCAGACCTCCACAGTGATAAGCGGAGGCTAGTAGAGCAATGAAGAACGGAAATATCGACCGAATAGCAGCGTATAGGACAAAAGTCGAAGCAATCCTATCCAAACCTGACCTAGTCAAGCCAAACATATCCTAGCTCTACCTCACGTACCATGGCCACTATTTCTGGCATCCCCACAGCAATGCAGGGCATGTTAGAGCGGAGGATAAGGCCGGAATCCAGCGAATAAGCCTGTCTTAACCAAACGTAACTTAACTCAACATAACGCGCTGCAGCTGCAACTTCTGGCTACCCCAGAGCAGAGAAGAGTATACTAGACCAGAGTAGAGCGTACAAATCC
>NW_016934022.1:0-5490 GCF_001483705.2 Eufriesea mexicana
AAGCTTAGCCTGACCCAACCTAACCGAACGTAACCTAACGCAATCTAACGTGCCGTGACAGCAGTTGCCGGCCTCCACAGAGCCGAGCAGAACACACTAGTGGAGAGTAGAACGCGGAAATCAATTGAATCGCAGTGTATATCAGAAAAGTCAAGGCTAACCAAACCTAACCCAAACCTTAAGAACATAGCCGCACATAGCATAACTCTGACAACCATGTCGTGACCGCCATTGCTGCCCTTCCCAGAGCCTAGCAGAGCATACTACAGCACAGTAGAGCGCAGAAATCCACCGAACAGCAGTTTATACCACGAATGTCGAACATAACCTGTACTAACCGAACGTAGCGTAACTAAACCCAAAGTGCCGATACAATTATTAAATATTACTGGCCTCCCTAGTTTCGAACTGGGTATAAGAGGACAGTGTAGAGCGCAGAAAGCCACCGAATAGCTGTGTATAGCACAAAAGTCAAAGTTATCCTCTCCTGACCTATCTGAGAATAACATAACCAAACGTAGCCCAACCCAAACTAACGTAAAACCGATATTACCGTCCTCCCGAGAACCGAGCAGAGTATATCAGAGCAACGTAGATCGTAGGAATCCTCCGAATAGCAGTGTATAGGGAAAAAAGTCACTACTATGCTATCCTAAGTTAACCAAACGAAACGTAGCGGAACGTCCCTAAAACACCCTAACGTGCGTACAAGATTATTACTGACCTCCCCGGAGCATAGCAGAACACATTATAGCACAGTAGATCGCAGAAAAGCACCGAACAGCTGTGTATTGCGCAAAAGTCGAAGGTAACATGTCGTAACCTAACAAATCGTAACATTACCAAACGTAATAAAGCTCAACCTAAGGAGACGCTACCAACATTGCTAACCTCAACAGAGCCAAGCAGAACATATTAGACCAGAACATTGCGCAGAAATACATAGAACCGAAATGTACAGCAGAAAAGGCAAAGACGTCCAAGCTTATCCCAAACGCACATAGGCTAACCAAGCGTAACCTAGCACAACCTAAAGCGCATGGAGAACTATTGCTGGCGTGCCCAGAGACAGCCAGAGCTTATTAGAGCACAGTAGAGTGCAGGAATACATAGAGTCGCATTGTAGAGCAGAAAGGTCGAAGCTATCCGTGCCTAACCATAGCTAACATAACCTAACCGAACGCAGCCTAACCAAATAGTACGAGCCGCGACTACTATTGCTGGACGCCGCACGGCCAAGCAGAATACGGTAGACCACAGTGGAGTGCAGAGGTCAACAGAATAACAGTGTATACTACAAAGGTCAAAGCTATCGTGACCTTACACAAACGAACGTAACCTAACCAAACGTAGCCTAACTCAATCTAACGTAACGTGACAACTATGGCGGGACACCCCAGAGTCGAGCAGAGTATGTTAGAGCAACGTAGAGCGTAGAAATCCACCGAAGAGCTGTGTGCAGCACAAAAGTCAAGGAAAACCTGACCAATTCTAACCTAGCATAGCATAACCAACCACAACATAACTCAATGTAACGTGCCGTGACCAATATTGATGGCGTCCCCGGACACAAGCAGATTGTGATGGAGCACTGTAGGGCACAGGAGACTATAGGATAGTCGTGTGAGCACAAAAGTCGTTGCTGCCCTAACTCAACCCAAAATAACCTAACAGGACAAAACGTAATCTGACCCTACCGAACGTGGCGTGGCCGGTATCGCTGGCATCCAGAGCGCCAAGCAGTATACACTAGAGAACTCTACAGCGTAGAAATGGACCGCATTGCGGTGAACAGCACAAAAGTCAAAGATATGCTAAGCGAACCTGTCCTAACATAACCTAACCGAACGTACACCAACGCAACCGAACTCGCCGCAGCCACAGTTTAAAGCCTCCCCAGAGCAAAGCAGGGCATGGTTGATCACAGCAGCGCGCAGAAATTCGCCGATAGGCTATGTGTATCACGAATCACATAGCCGTCCAAGCCTAACCTAATCAAACACAGCAATACCAAACGTAACATAACCAAACCCAAAGCGCCAAGACCCCTTCTGCTTACCCTCCCAGGCCAAGCAGGACATACTAGAGTACAGTACACCGCAGAAAGGCGATGCAAACCTGCGTAAAGCACAAAAGTCATAGATACCCTATCCTAACCTAACTTAACCTAATCTAACCAAACGTTGCCTACCTCACGGTATCGTGCCGATACCACTATTGCTGGCACTTCACGATCCAAACTGAGCACAATAGAGCGCAGTAGAGTGCAGAAGTCCGCCGAAAAGCAGTGTATAGCGCGAAAGTCATAGCTCGCCCCTCCAAACCTGACAAATCGTAGGGTAAGCGAACGTAACGTGACACAACCTAACGCGCTGCCACCACTATTGCAGGACTCCCAAAGCCAAGCAGCACATATTAGAGGAGAGTACAGAGCAGATGGCCATAGAATCTCAGTGTATAGCGGAACAGTCGAAGCTACCCAAACCTAACCGTAGCTAACGTAGCTTAACCAAACGCAGCCTATCTCAAGCTAACTTGGCTGGACTTCAATTACTCGCGTTCCCAGCGCCGGGCAGGACATACTAGAGCACAGTAGAATGCAGAAATCCGCATAGGAGCAGCGTAGAGCACAAAAGTCAAAGCTACCCTCCCCTAACCCAACCTAACATAACGCGACCAAACGTAGCAGAACTAAACCTTTCGTGCCACGACCACTATTTCTGGCCCTCCCGGAGCCAAGCAGAGGATATTAGAGCAAGGTAGAGCGCAGGAATCCACCGCATAGCAGCCTATTCCTAGAAAGTCAAACAAGAAGGCCCTAGCGAAACGTAACTTGACTCATCCTACCGTGCCGAGACCACTATTGCTGGACTCCACAGAGCCAAGCAGAGCATACTAGAGCACAGTAGAGTGCTGAAATCCACCGAATAGCGGTGTACCGCGCTGGAGTCATAGCTAGCCCCCCAAACCAGACAATTCGTGACGGATCCGAACGTTACATAACTCAACCCAACGTGCAGCGACCTCTATTGCTGGCCTCCACAGATTTCAGCAGAGTACAGTCGAGCACACTAGAGCACAGAAATCCACCAAATAACAGTCTATGCCATGAAAGTCAAAGCTATCCAAACCTAGCACAAACAAGCATACCCTAACGAAACGTAGCCTAACCAAACCTAACGTGCCGTGACCACTATTGCTAGCCTACCTAGACCGAAGTAGGGCGTATTAGAGCACAGTATAGCGCCGAATTTCAACGAATAGCAGCATATAACACAAAAGTCAATGCAATCTTCCCCTAACCTGAACAAACGTAACATAACCGAACGTAGCCTAGACCAAACTAATATACCAGGAACACTATTACTGGCATCCCCAGGGTAGGGCAGGGTATACCAGAGCAGTATAGATCGTAGAAAGAGGCCGCATAGCATTGTATAGCGCATAAGCCATAGCTACACAATCCAAGCCTGTCCGAAATTAATATAACCAAACGCAACCTAACTTAACCTTACGTGACGAGACCACTATTGCTGAAGACACCTGAGCCGAACTGCATGTACTAAGGCGCCGTAGATCTCAGAGTGCTGCCAAATAGCAGGGCAAAGCGGAAAAGTCAAATTCATCACAGCATAACACGACCGAACCTAAACTAGCCAAACGAAGAATAACATAGCTTACCGTGCCTAGGCCACTATTTTTGGCATCCCCAGTGCCGTACAGAACGTACAAGAGCATAGTGGAGTGCAGAAACACGCCGAATAGCAGTGTATAGCATAAAAGTCAAAGCCATCGTAACCAAACCAGACCAAAGCGAATCTAACCAAACATATCATATCTCAACATATCGCCTCACGACCACTATTGCTGGCGACCCCAGAGTCGAGCAGAGTATAGCAGAGCAATGCAGAGTGCAGAAATCAATCGAATAGAAGTGTATAGCACAAAAGTCATAGTTGCCCTATCCCAACCTGGCCAAACGAGACACATCCAAGCGCAACATAATAAAACCTATCGTGCCTAGACCATTATTGCAGGGCTGTCCATCCCCAAGCAGAGCATATAAGAGGAGAACAGGGCACAGAAGTCCATAGAATGGCGGCGTATAGCAGAAAAGTCAAGGACATCCTAACATAACCCAAACTAACCTAACATAACCGAACGTAACATAACCCAAACTAACGTGCCGATACCACCATTGCTGGCCCTGCCTGAACCGAGCTGAACATATCAGACTGCAGTAGAGCGCTGACATCGCCCGAATAGCTGTGCATAGCAAAACAGAAGGAGATATCCTAAACCCACCATTTATAACCTAGCATAATCAAAACCAACATAACGTGCCTAGCACACCGTTGCTGGCCTTGCCACCTCTAAGCATGGCATACTAGAGGAGAGTGAAACGCAGAGGTCCATAGAACGGCAGTGTATAGCGCGAAAGTCAACGATATCCTAACCTCACCCAAACAAACTTAACCTAACTAAACGTAACATACCACGCAACGTGCCGCGACCACTATTTCAAGCATTTGCGGATCAAAGCAGGGAACATTAAATCACAGTAGAGCGCAGAAATACACGGAATAGCAATGTATTGCATAGGAGTCAAAGCTACCATATCCTAACGTAACCTGTCGTAACCTAACCGAAAGCAGCGTAACACAACCTAATGTGACGAGACCGCCATTGCTGGCCCCGCCAGAGTCGAAAATAGTATAGTAGAGCAGAGTAGAACCCAGAAAGCTACTAGAGAGCGATGTAAGCAACAAAAGTTGAAGATATCCCTACCAAACCAGACCGAACCCAACAGAACCAAACGTAGAATTTCTATACCTAACTAACAGAGACCTCCATTGCTAGCATCGGCAGCGCCAAGCACAACGTATGAGAGCACACTAGAGCGCTGAAATCCAGCGAACAGCAGTGTACAGCGCAAAAGTCAGAGCCATCCCGACCAAACCTAACCTAACCTAACCTACCCGAACATAACCTAACCCAACATACTGAGCCGCGACCGCCATTGCTGGCATCCCCATAGGCGAGAAGGGTATAGTGGGCAGTGTAGAGCGCAGAACATCACCGAATAACAGTGTTTAACGCGAAAGACATATCTACCCATGCCCAACCCAAACTTACAAAGCATAACCAAACGTAGGCTAACTCAACTTAGCGTGCCGAGACAACTATTACTTGCCTCCACGGAGTCGAGCAGAGTATAGTAGAGCAATGTAGAGCGCAGAAAGCCACCAAATAGCATTGTATGGCACAGAAGTCGAAGATATCCTTACCGAACCAGACACAACCTAACCCAGACGAACGTAGAATACCTAATGCTGTCGAGGCGAGGTCTCTATTGCTGGACTCACAAGAGCAAAGCAGTACATATTAGAGAATAGTAGAGTGCAAAAATCCAACGAACAGCAGTGTATAGCACAAAAGTCAAATCCATCATAATCAAATTAAGCCCAACCTAACCTAACCGAACGTTAC
>NW_016934023.1:0-232 GCF_001483705.2 Eufriesea mexicana
TGACCTGACCATCCCCTACCTGGCATGGCCTGACCTGACCTGATGTGAAATGACTTGACATGATCTGCTACGAATTGAACTGACCAGAACTGACCTGACCTGACCAGACTTGATCTGGCCTGGCCTGACCTTTCCGGACCTGACATGACCTGACATGGCATGACCTGAACTGACCTAACCTGACCTGACCTGACCTGGGCTGACCTTACCTGACTGATCTGACCTGACCTGA
>NW_016934023.1:285-527 GCF_001483705.2 Eufriesea mexicana
TGAACTGACCTGAACTGACATCATCTGACCCGACCAGACCTGACCTGGCCTGACCTGAGCTGACCTGACCCGACCTGACCTGACCTGACCTGACCTGACCTGACCTGTCCTGAGTGATCTGACCTGAGCTGACCTGATCTGACCTGACCTTACCTGACCTGAACTGACATCATCTGACTTGACCAGACCTGACCTGACCTGACCTGACCTGACCTGACCTAACCGGTCCTGACCTGACCTGA
>NW_016934024.1:0-1517 GCF_001483705.2 Eufriesea mexicana
TGGATGGTTGTATGGATATATTCATGGATGTGCGAAAGGATGTATGTACGGATATCTGGATGGGTGTATGTATGCATGTGTGGATGGATGGATGAATGGATGCATGGGTGTAAGTGTGGATGGATGGATAGATGGGTGGATTGAATGATGGATGGATGGATGGATGGATGGATGGAATATGCATGCATGTATGTATGGATGAATGGATGGATAGAGGTGTGAACGTATGAATGTATGAATGTATGGATACCCGTACGGAAGGGTATATGTATGAATGTTTGTATGTATGTATGGATGGATGTATGGACGGATGGACGGGGGTATGGATGGATGGATTAGTGGATGGATGAATATATGGATGGATGTATGCGTGGGTGGATGCATGTATGTATGCCTGGATGTGCGGATGGATGAATGTATGGATGGAGGGATGTACGCATGGATGTATGTATGGATGTATGTATTGATGTATGTATGGATGAATGTGTGGATGTATGTATGGATGAAGGGATGTATGGATGGATGTATGGACGGATGGACGGGTGTATGGATGGATGGATTAGTGGATGGATGAATATATGGATGGATGTATGCGTGGGTGGATGCATGTATGTATGCCTGGATGTGCGGATGGATGAATGTATGGATAAATGCATGTATGGATGGATTGATGTATGCATGGACGAATGTATGTGTATCGGTGGATGAATGTATGTATGTACGGATGTATGGATGGATGTATGTATGGATAGATATATGTATGGATGGATGGACGTATGGATGGATGGACGTATGGATGGTGGATGTATGGGTGAAGGTATGAATGGGTGTATGCATGTATGTGTGGATGTATGTGAGGACGTATGGATGGATGGGCGTATGGATGGATGGACGTATGGAGATGGTTGTATGGGTGGAGGTATAAACGGCTGTATGCATGTACGTGTGGATGTATGAATGGATGTATGAATGGATAGACGGATGTATGGATGTATGAATGAATGGACGTATAGTTGGTGGTATGGATATATTTATGGATGTGCGTGGGGATGTACGTCCGGATATTCGGATGGATGGACGTATGTATTTTGAATGGATGTGCGGATGGATGGATGGACGCACGGATGGATGGACCTACGCATGGATGGACGCTTGGATGGATGTATGTATGGATGGATGTATGGATGGATGGATGGGTGTATGGATGGATGGATTTGTGGATGTATGTATGGATGTGTGACTGTATTGATGGATGGATGTGTGGATGGATGGATGTGTGGATGGATGGATGTATGGATGGATGGATGTATGGATGGATGGATGTATGGATGGATGGATGTAGGGATGGATGGATGGATGTATGTATGGATGTATGTATGGATATATGGGTGAAGGTATGAATGGATGCACGTTAGTATGTATGGATCTGTGTATGGATGTGTGCATGGATGGACGGATGCATGGATGTATGTATGGATGTATGTATGGATGTGTGTATGGATGAAGGTGGGGATGTA
>NW_016934025.1:0-255 GCF_001483705.2 Eufriesea mexicana
TCTGGTGAGGCTAGCAATACTGATGGCGGCTGGTTAAGTTGAGCTCGGTTACGTTTGGTTGTGGTACTATAGGTTAGGTTCGGAGAGGTTACCTTTGCCTTTTGTGCTACATAGTGCTTTTCGGTGGGTTTCTCCGTTGTACTCTGCCCTAACATACTCTGGTTTGCTCTGGAGAGGCCGGAAATAGTGGCTGCGGCATGTTATGTTTCGCTATGTTACTTTCGGTTAGTTTATGTTTGCATGGGTAAGGTTTGG
>NW_016934026.1:0-1869 GCF_001483705.2 Eufriesea mexicana
AAGAAAGTTAGCCTACCACGATACTAGACGCAACTATCAATAAAATTGAACTTTCCAGCCAGATTTTATAGAATTGCAATGGCTACAGCACGCAAAAAGTATCTTTCCTCCTTACTTATGCAAGCAAGTTTACTCACAACGATATTAGCCGAAAATGTCAATAAAATTGAATTCTCCGTCCAGATTCTGTAGCACTGCAGCGGCTATAGCTCGCCAATAGAATCTTTCCTCCATCTTTATGCAAGAAAGTTAGCTCACCACGACATAAGTCGAAAATGTCAGTAAAATTGAATTTTCCACCCAGATTCCTGAGCATTGCAATGGCTATAGCACGACAATAGAACCTTTCCAGCTTATATATGCAAGAAAGATAGCTTTCCTCGATATTAGTCAAAAATGTAAATAAAGTTGAGTTTTCCAGCAAGATTCTACGACATTGCAATCGCAATAGCACTCCAAATGGATCTTTCCACCTAACTTGTTCAAGGAAGATATCTCACCTCGATACAAGTAGAAAATTACAACAAATTGAATTTTCCAGGAAGATTCTATAGCATTGCAATACCTATAGCATGCCAACAGAATCTATCCTCCTGATTCATGGAAGAAAGATAGCTCACGACGATATTAGTCGAAACTGCCAATTAAATTGAACCTTCCAGCCACATTCCAGAGCATTGTAATGGCTACAGCGCGCCAATAGTATCTTTACTCCTTATTTACGCAATAAAGTTAGCTCTCCACGTTATTAGCCGAAAATGTTAATAAAATTGAATTTTCCAACCACATTCTGTATCATTGCAGTGTCTATAGCACGCCAATAGAATCTACTCTGCTTATTTAGGCACGAAGAATAGGTCACCACGATATTAGTCGAAAATGTCAATAAAATTGAATTTTAGAGCATGATCCTTTGGCATTGCAATGGCAATAGCACACCAATAGAATCCATCCGTCTTATTTACGCAAGAAAGGTAGCTAACCGCGATATTAGTCGAAAATGTCAATATAATTGAATCTGCCAGTCACATTCCATATCATTGATATAGCTATAGGACGCCAAAAGTATGTTTCCGCCATATTTATGCAAGAAAGGTAGCGCACCACAATATTATTCGAAAATGTCAATAAAATTGAATTTTCCGGCCAGATTCTATAGCATTGAAATGGTTATAGCTTGCCAATATAATCTTTCCTGCTTGTTTATGCAAGAAAGTTAGCTCACCACGATATTTGTCGAAAATGACAATTAAATTGAGTTTTCTATCCAGCTTCTATAGCACTGCAATGCCTATAGCACGCCAATAGAATCTTTCCTCCTTATTTATGCAAGGATGCTAGCTCATCAAGAAATTAGTCAGAAATGTCAATAAAATTGAATTTTCCAGCAAGATTCTATAGCATTGCAATGCCTATAGCATACCAACAAAATCTTTCCTCTTGATTTATGGAAGAAAGTTAGCTCTCCACGATATTAGTCAAGAATGTCAATAAAACTGAAACTGCTAGGCACATTCTATATCATTGCAATGGCTATAGCACGCCAAAAGGATCTTTCCTCCTTATTTATGCAAGAAAGTTAGCTCAATACGATACCAGTCCAAAATGTCAATAAAATTGATCTCTCCAGACAGATTCTTTAGCATTGAAATGGCTACAGCACGCCAATTGCATCATTCCTTGTTATTTTTGGAAGAAAGTTATCACACCACGATATGAGTAAAATATGTCAATAAAATTGAGCTTTCCAGCCAGATTTTACAGCATTGCAATGCCTATAGCACGCCAATAGAATCATTCCTCCTTATTTATGCAAGAAAGTTAACTCACCACGATTTTAGTCGAAAATGTCAATAAAATTGAGCTTTC
>NW_016934026.1:8895-10211 GCF_001483705.2 Eufriesea mexicana
AAGAAAGTTAGCTCTCCACGATATTAGTCAAGAATGTCAATAAAACTGAAACTGCTAGGCACATTCTATATCATTGCAATGGCTATAGCACGCCAAAAGGATCTTTCCTCCTTATTTATGCAAGAAAGTTAGCTCAATACGATACCAGTCCAAAATGTCAATAAAATTGATCTCTCCAGACAGATTCTTTAGCATTGAAATGGCTACAGCACGCCAATTGCATCATTCCTTGTTATTTTTGGAAGAAAGTTATCACACCACGATATGAGTAAAATATGTCAATAAAATTGAGCTTTCCAGCCAGATTTTACAGCATTGCAATGCCTATAGCACGCCAATAGAATCATTCCTCCTTATTTATGCAAGAAAGTTAACTCACCACGATTTTAGTCGAAAATGTCAATAAAATTGAGCTTTCCGGCCAGATTCTACGGCATTGCAATGGCTATAGCATGCCAAAATAATATTTCCTCCTTATTTATGCAAGAAAGGTTGCTCACCTCGATATTTGTCGAAAATGTCAGTAAAGGTGTGTTTTCCAGCCAGATTCCAGAGCATTGCAATGGCTATAGCACGCCAATAGGTTCTTTCCACCTTATTTATGCAAGAGAGTTAGCTGTCCACGATAATAGCCAAAATGTCAATAAAATTGAATCTGCCAGGCACATTCCATATCATTGCAATGGTTGTAGCACGCCAAAAGATTGTAACCTCTTTATTTATGCAAGAAAGGTAGCGCACCACAATATTATTCGAAAAAGTCAGTAAAATTGAATTTTCCGGACAGATTCTATAGCATTGCAATGGTTATAGCTTGCAAGTATAATCTTTCCTCCTTGTTTATGCAAGAAAGTTAGGTCACCACGATTTTAGTCGAAATCGTCAATAAAATTGACCTTTCCAGTCCGATTCTGCAGCATTGCAATGGCCATAGCACGCAAAAAGTATCTTTCCTCCTTACATATGCAAGGAAGCTGGCTCACCGCGAAATTAGTCAAAAATTTCAATAAAATTGAATTTTCCAGCATGATTCTATAGCATTGCAATGCCTATAGCATACCAACAAAATCTTTCCTCTTGATTTATGGAAGAAAGTTAGCTCAACACGATATTAGACGCAACTATCAATAAAATAGAACTTTCCAGCCAGATTTTATAGCGTTGCTATGCCTACAGCACGCCAATAGAATCATTACTCCTTATTTATGCAAGAAAGTTAACTCATCACCATATTAGACAAAAATGTGTGTAAACTTGAACTTTCCGGCGAGATACCAGAGCATTGCAATGGCTATAGCGCGCCAATAGATTCTTTC
>NW_016934027.1:0-1285 GCF_001483705.2 Eufriesea mexicana
GTCTATTCAAAATCTATAACCTGCTAAAGTTTGATGAATATATCACCTAACGTTCTCAATGCATTGATAGGTATAGCCATCTGATTACCATAGAATAAGTCTACTCAAAATCTATAACCTGCCATTGTTTGATGAATAGATCACCTAACGTTTTCAATCCAATGGTAGGTATAGCCATCTACTTACCACAGAATAGGTCTATGAAAAATTCATAACCTGCTATAATTTGATGGGCAGATCTAACGCTCTCAATACATTGGTAGGTATAGCCATCTACTTACCATAGAATAAGTCTATTCAAAATCTATAACCTGCTATAGTTTGATGAATAGATCACCTAACGTTCTCAATCCAATGGTAGGTATAGTCATCTACTTACAATACAATTATTCCATTCAAAATGTATAACCTGCTATAGTGTGATGAAGAGATCACCTAACGTTCGCAATTCAATGGTAAGTATAGCCATCTACTTACCATTGAATAAGTCTATTAAGAATCCATAACATGTTATAACTCGATGAATGTATCATCTTACGTTCTCAATCCAATGGTAGGTATAGCCATCTACTTACCATTGAATAAGTCTATTATGAATTCATAACATGTTATAACTCGATGAATATATCATCTAACGTTCTCAATCCAATGGTAGGTATAGCCATCTACTTACCATAGAATAAGCTTATTCGGAAACTATAACCTGCTACAATTTGATGAATAGATTACATAACTTTCTCAATCCAATGGTAAGTAGAGCCATCTACTAACCATAGAATAAGTCTGTTCAAAATCTATAACCTGCTAGAGTTTGATGAATAGATCACCTAACATTCTCAATCCAATGGTAGGTATAGCCATCTACCTTCCATAGAATAAGTTTATTAAAAATTCATAACCTGTTATAACTCGATGAATAGATCATCTAACGATCTCAATCCAATGGTAGGTATAGCCATCTACTTGCCATAGAGTAGGTCTATTAAAAATTCATAACCTGGTATAGTTTGATGGAGAGATCTAACGTTCTGAATACAATGGTAGGTATAGCCATCTACTTACCATACAATAAGTCTATTCAAAATCTATATCCTGCTCTAGTTTGATGAATAGATCATCTAACGTTCTCAATCCAATGGTAAATATAGCCATCCGTTTACCATAGAATAAGTGTATTCAATATATATAACCTGCTATAATTTGATGAATTGATCACCTAACATTCTCAATTCAATGGTAGGTATAGCCATCTACTTACCATAGAATAAGTCTATTCAAAATCTAT
>NW_016934028.1:0-869 GCF_001483705.2 Eufriesea mexicana
CATTGCAATGCAATGGCAATGACAAACCAGAAGTATCTTTCCTCCTTATTTATGCGGAAAATCCTGCTCACCACGATACTAGTCGAAAATGTCAATAAAATTGAACTTTTCAGCCTTATTCTGTTGCAATGCAATGGCTATAACAAACAACCAAAAGTATCTTTCCTCCTTATTTATGCGGAAAATCTTGCTCACCAAGATATTAGTCGAAAATGTCAATAAAATTGAACTTCTCAGTCTGATTCTATTGCAATACAATGGCTACAGCAAACCAATGGTATCCTTTCTCCTTATTTACACAGAAAAGTGTGCTCACTGCGATAGAAGCCGAAAATGTCAATAAAATTGAACTTAACGGTCAGATTCTATTGCAATTGTATGGCTGTAGCAAACCAATAGTATCTTTCCGCGTTATTTATACAGAAGATCTTGCTCACAATGATAGTAGCCGAAGATGTCAATAAAATTGAACTTTTCAGTCAGATTCTATTGCAGTGCCATGGCTATAGGAAACACAGAGAATCGTTCCAACATATTTACGCAGAAAGGTTTGCTCACAACGATATTAGTCGAAAATGTCAATAGAATTGGACTTTTCAGTCAGAATCTAATGCATTGTCATGGCTACAACAAACCAATAGTATCTTTCCTCCCTATTTACGCTGAAAAGTCTGCTCACCAGGATATTAATCGGGAATATCAATAAAATTGAGCATTACTGTCAGATTATATTGGATTGCAATGCCTATGACAAACCAATGGTATCCTTTCTCCTTATTTACACAGAAAAGGGTGCTCACTGCGAAAGAAGCCGAAAATGTCAATAAAATTGAACTTGTCGGTCAGATACTATTGCAATTGAATGGCTA
>NW_016934029.1:0-1024 GCF_001483705.2 Eufriesea mexicana
GCCATGAACAGTGCACTCGGCACGTTAGATTGAGTTATGTTACGTTTGGTTACGTTAGGTTTGAACACGCTTGGTTAGTATGGCCTAGACTTTTGCGCTATACACTGCTATTCGGAAGTTTTCAGCGACCTACGTTGCTCCGCTGTACGCTACGTAACTCATGTAATTCCAGCAATAGTGGTCGTGGCACGTCACGTTGTGCTTCGTAACGTCCGCTTATTTTACGGTTGGTTTGGTTAGGATAGGAGAGCTCTGACTTTTGTGATATGCATTGCTATTGTGCGGATTTCTGCGCTCTATTGCGATCTAATATAACCAGCTCTGATCTGGGAATGCCAAAAAGAGTGGCCGTGGCGCGTTAGTTCGAGTTAGTCTACGTTTTGTTAGGTTAGGTGTGTTTGGGTTAGGTTAGGATGCCTTCGATTTTCGTGCTATACACTGCCATTCTATGGTCCACTGCGCTCTTCTCTCTAAGATGCTCTGCTTGGCGCCGGGGTGTCCGGCAATATACGTCTTTGCTCGTTATGTTTTTGTGTTCCACGTTTGGTTAGGTTTGGCTGGGTCATGTTAGGCTGGGGTATGTTTGACTTTTGTACATTACACTGGAATGCAGCGGGTTTCTGCGCTCTACTGTGCTCTACAATGTTCTGGCCGGATCTGTGGTTGTCAGCAATAGCGGTCTGTGCACGTTTGGTTGGGATATGTTACGTTTGGTTCTGTTATGCTTGTTTAGGTTAGGCTAGAAATGATTTCACTCTTCGGCCATACACTGCTCTTCGGTGGATTTCGGCGCACCACTGTGAACAAGCATGGTGCGCTTTGGTCTGGGGAAGCCAAAGATTGTGTCCGCGGCGTGTTAGGTCGAGTTAGGTTACGTTTGGTTATATCAGGGTTGTTTGCGTTAGGAGAGGATACCTGTGACTTTTGTGCTGTACATTAAAGTGCCGTGAATTTCTGCACTCGTTTGATATTGTTTGGTTTGTGTAGCTTCGACTTTTCCGCTGTACGCAGCGATTCTATTGAT
>NW_016934030.1:0-365 GCF_001483705.2 Eufriesea mexicana
ATTTTGAATAGACCTATCCTCTGGCAAGTAGATGGCTGTACTTGCCATTGGATTGAAGGCGCTGGGCGATCTATTCACCGTGCTATAACAGGTGATATATTTTGAATAGACCTATTCTCTGGCAAGTAGATGGCTGTACTTGCCATTGGACTGAAGTCGTTATGCGATATAATCTCCAACCTATGACAGCTTATAGATTTTGAATAGACTTATTCTCTGGCAAGTAGATGGCTGTACTTGCCATTGGATTGAAGGCGATTGGCGATCTATTCACCAAGTTATAACAGATTATAGATTTTGAGTAGACCTATCTTCTGGCAAGTAGATGTCTGTACTTGCCATTGGATTGAAGGCGGTAGGCGATC
>NW_016934031.1:0-235 GCF_001483705.2 Eufriesea mexicana
ACATCCATACATCAATCCATACATTCATCCATCCATACACCCATCCTTCCATACAGCCATCCATCCATAGCTCCATTCATCCATACATCCATCAATCAATACACCCATACATATATACATACATACATACATACATCCATAAATCCATCCATACAAACATCCATCAATCCATACCTCAATCCATCCATACATCCATTCATCCGTACATACACTCATCCGTACATCCGTCTACCAT
>NW_016934031.1:334-541 GCF_001483705.2 Eufriesea mexicana
CATCCATCCATCCATCGATCCATACATATATCCACCCAAACATCCATCCATCCATACATTCATACATCCACACATCCATACATCCATCCATACATCCATACAGCCGTACATCCATAAATTCGTACATCGTTACGTCCATGCATACATACATCCATACATCCAAACATGCATTCATCCATCCATACATACGTCCATACATCCATGCAT
>NW_016934032.1:0-389 GCF_001483705.2 Eufriesea mexicana
TGTTCAGTTATGTTATTTTTGGCTAGGTTAGGTTAGGCCAGGTTATGATTGGAAATCCTCGACTTTGTAACATACTTGGATTTTTGGTGGATTTCTGCGCTCTGCATTGCTCTACCATACTCTGCTCGAGTATGGCGAGGCGAGCAATAGCGGTTGCGGCAAGTTAGTTTGAGTTAATTTGCGCTTGGTTGGGTCAGGTTAGGCTAAGTTTGGCTATGATAACATTAACTTTCGTGCTACACACTGTTATTCGGTGTATTTCTGCGCTCTAGATTGCTGTAGTACATTCTGCTTGACTCTGGCGAGGCCAGCAACAGTTGTCTCGGCACGCTAGTTTGCGTTACGTTACGTTTCGCTGGGTTAGGATAATATGGTTACGTTATGATATC
>NW_016934033.1:0-1005 GCF_001483705.2 Eufriesea mexicana
ACGAAAGTCGAAGCTACCCTACCCTAACCCAAACAAACATGCCCTAACCAAACGTAGGCTACCACAACTTGACGCATCGAGACAAATATTACTGTCCTCTTCAGAGTCGTGCAGGGTATAGTAGAGCAATGTAGAGTGTAGAAATCCACCGAATAGCGGTGTATAGCACAAAAGTTGTAGCTACCCTGGCGTAACCTATCCATCCGTAGCATTACCAAACTTAGCTTAGCAAAGTCTATTGTGCCCCGAACACTATGGCTGGCCAGCAGATTCGTGCAAAGCATATTAGTGCACAGTAGGGCGCAGAGGGCCACCAAATATTAATGTACAGTACAAAGTCGATGATATCCTAGCCTGTACGAACATAACACAAACTAACCAAGCGTAGAATAACTGCACCTAACGTGCCGAGACCTCTATTGCTGGCGTCCCCATAGCCAAGCAGAATATACTAGTGCACAGTAGAGCGCAGAAATCCAACGCATAGCAGCGTATTGCAGAAGAGTGGAAGATACCGTAACCAAACCTGTCCAAACCTGACCCAACCGAAAGTAGCGTAACTCATAATAAGGTACCGAAGTTAGTTTTGCTGTCCTCCACAGAGCTAAGCAGAGCACATTAGAGCGCAGTAGGGCGCAGGAATCAACCGCATGGCAGTGTACAGACAAAGGAAGAAGGAATCCTATCCTAACTTAACCAAACTTACCGAACCACACATAACGTAACTCAACCTATCGGACCGGGAGCCCCATTGCCGGCATCCCAGTACCAAGCAGTGCATATTTGAGCACAGTAGAGCGCAGAAATCCACAGAAAAGTAGTTGCAGCACAAAAGTCAAAGCTGCGCCACCCTAACCTAACCAAACGCAACATAAGCAGACGTAACATAACCCAGGCTGTCGTGCGACGAAAGATATTGCTGGCCTCGCGGGCGCTGAGCATAGTATAGCAGAGCAATGTAGAACGCTGAAATAGTCCGAATAGCAATGTATAGGTCAAAAGTCA
>NW_016934034.1:0-1913 GCF_001483705.2 Eufriesea mexicana
CTATAGAATCTGGACGGAAAATATAGTTTTGTTGACATTTTTGACTATCACCGCGGCGAGGTAACTTTCTTGCGTAACTAAGGATTTAAGATTCTTATGGCGTGCTGTAGCCATTGGAATGTTATAGAATCTGTCCGGAAAATATTATTTTATTGACATTTTCGTCTAATATCGTGGCGAGCTAACTTTCTTGCGTAAATAAGGAGGAAAGGTTATATTGGCGAGCTATAGCCACTGCAGTGCTATAGAATCTAGACAGAAAATATAGTTTTATTGACATTTTCGACTAATATCGGGGTGAGCTAACTTTCTTGCATAAAGAACTAGGAAAGATTCTACTGGCGTGCTGTAGCCACTGCAATGCAATAGAATCTGGCTGGAAAACGAAATGTTATTTGCATTTTCTTCTAATATCGTGGCGAGCTAACTTTCTGGCATAAATAAGGAGGAAAGATTATATTGGCGAGCTATAGCCACGCAGAACTATAGAATCTGGACGGAAAATATAGTTTTGTTGACATTTTTGACTATCACCGCGGCGAGGTAACTTTCTTGCGTAACTAAGGATTTAAGATTCTAATGGCGTGCTGTAGCCATTGGAATGATATAGAATCTGTCCGGAAAATAATATTTTATTGACATTTTCGTCTAATATCGGGGCGAGCTAACTTTCTTGCGTAAATAAGGAGGAAAGGTTATATTGGCGAGCTATAGCCACTGCAGAGCTATAGAATCTGGACGGAAAATATAGTTTTATTGACATTTTCGACTAATATCGGGGTGAGCTAACTCTCTTGCATAAAGAACTAGGAAAGATTCTACTGGCGTGCTATAACCATTGCAATACCATAGAATCTGCCTGGAAAATTGATTTTATTCGCATTTTCGGCTACTATCGTAGTGAGCTACCTTTTTTGCATAAATATGGAGGAAAGATTCTATTGGCGTCCTATAGGCATCGCAATGCTATAGAATCTGGCTGGATAATACAATTTCCCTGACATTTCGTCTAATATCGTGGTGAGCTAACTTTCTTGCATAACTAAGGATTTAAGATCCTTATGGCGTGCTATAGCCGTTGGAATGATATAATGACCGGAAAATAATATTTTATTGACATTTTCGACTAATATCGGGGTGAGCTTACTTTCTTGCATCAAGAACTAGGAAAGATGCTACTAGCGTGCTATAGCCATGGCAATGCTATAGAATCTGGCTGGAAAATAACTATTTTTTAATATTTTCTTCTAATATCGTGGCGAGCTACCTTTCTTGCGTAAATAAGCACAAAAGATTATATTGGTGTGCTATAGCCACTGCAGTGCTGTAGAATCTTTACGGAAAATATAATTTTATTGACATTTTTGACTAACACCTCGGTGAGCTAACTTTTATGCATAAATAAGTAGGAAGGATTCTATTGGCGTGCTATAGCCTTTGAAATGCTGTAGAATCTGCCTGGAAAATGCAATTTTATTAACATTTTCTTCTAATATCTTGGTGAGATAGCTTTCTTGCATAAATAAGGAGGAAAAATTCCACTGGCGAGCTATAGCCATTGCAGTGCTATAGAACATGGCTGGAAAATTCAATTTTATTGAAATTATCGACTGCTATCGTGGTAACAAAGCTTTGTTGCATATATAAGGAGGAAAGATTCTACTGGCGTACTCTAGTTATTGCAATCCTATAGAATCTGTCTGAAAAATACAATTTTATTGATGTTTTAGGCTAATATCGTGGTGACATAACTTTCTTGCGTATATAAGGAGGAAAGATTCTACTGGCGTGCTACAGTCATTACGATGCTATAGAATCTGGACGGCAAATATAATTTTATTGACATTTTCGACAAATGACGCGGTGAGCTGACTTTCTTGCATAAATAAGGGGGAAAAATTCCATTGGCGAGC
>NW_016934035.1:0-6221 GCF_001483705.2 Eufriesea mexicana
ACGACATGAGCACACGGACCGAAACCCAACTCAAACTAACGTGCCGAGACTACTGTTGCTCTCATACACAGATCCAAGCGGAATATACTCCAGAACCGCAGGGCGAAGAAAGCCGTCGTACTCCAGTGTATATCACAGAAGTGGAACATATCCTGACCTAAGCTGACCTAACCTTACCTACTGAAACGTAGTGTAGCACAACATAACGTGTCGAGACCAATATTGCTGGCATTCTCAGAGCCATGAGGAACATATTCGAGTACACAAGAAAGCAGAAATCCACCAAATGTCTGTATATACCGCAAAAGTCATGGGTACCGTCGCCTAACCAAACCAAACGCAACATAAGTGTACATAACGTATCTGAACCTGACGCGCAGAGTCCACCATTGCTGACCTCCGCAGAGCCAGGGAGATATACCAGAGCGCAGTACAGCGCAGAAATCCACCGGATTGCAGTGCATAGCACAAGAGTGAAAGGTACAATAGCCTAACTTGACCGAGCCCAACCTTCCCGAACATAGTGTAACTCAACATAGCGTGACGTGACCGATTTTTCAGGTCTCCTCAGAGCTTAGCAGAACACGCTAGAGCACAGTACAAAACAGAAATCCCCCAAATAGCAGTTTACGGCACAAAGGTAGAGGCTATCGTATCCTAACCTAATGAAACGTAACATAAACTTAGGTAACATTGCTAAACCCAACGTGCCAAGACCATAGTTGCTGTCCTCCCCAGAACCAAGCAGAATATACAGGAGCACAGCAGGGCCCAGAAATCCGCCCATCGCACTGCATAGCACAAAAGTCAAACCTACCCTATCCTAATATAGCCAATCGTAACACAACCAAACGTAACATACCAACATAACGTACCGCGACTACGATATCTTGCCTCCACAGAGCCAAGTAGAACATACCAGAACGCAGTAGAGCGCAGTAATCCATAGCATTGCATTGCAAAGCACAAATGTGATACATACCCTAGACTAACCTGATTTAACCTAACCTACCCAAGCGTACTGTACCTCAACGTGACGTAGTGAGGCAAATATTGCTGGCCTCAGCAGGACCCTCAGAACATATTAGAGCACAGCAGAAAGCAGAAATCCACCGAATAGCAATGTACAGCACAAAAGTCAAGGTAATCCTAACCAAACCTTCCTAACCTAGCACAACGGTACGTAACTCGGCACAACCTAACGTGCCGCAACCACTATTACTGGTCGCCACAGAGACAAGCAGAGCATATAAGAGCAGATTAGGGCGCAGGGGTCCACGAAATAGCAGTGCGTAGAACAAAAGTCAGAGTAGCCTATGCTAACCTAGCCAAACGTAACACACACAAACGTAACCTAATGCAACGTAATATGATCAGACCACTATTGCTGGCCCGACAGATGCAAGCAGAATGTACCGGAGCACAGTAGTACGCAGAAATTCACCGCATTGCAGTGAATGGCACAAAAACCGTAGATATCGTAACCCAACCTGACCATATCGAACCTAACCAAACGTAGCATAACTCAACGAAACTTGCAGCGACCACTGCTCCTGGCCTCCCCATATCCAAGGAGGACCTAGTAGGTCACAGTAGACAACAGAAACCTGCCGAATAACATTGTATAGCACGAAAGTCGTAATTAACCTGTCTAAACATACCCTAACCTAACCTAACTGATCGTACCATAACACAAACTAACGTGCCACGGTTGCTATTGCTCGCCTCTCCAGACACGAGCGGAGTGTGTGAGAGGATAGTACATCACAGAGATGCACCGAATGAGAGTGTATAGCATAAAAACCAGAGCTATACTGTCCCAACTTAACCTAACCGAACCTAACCAAGCCTAACCAAACGTTACCTAACTTAACCTGACGTACCACGACCACAATTGCCCACCTCCCCAGAGACGATCACAGTATGGGACACGAATGTAGGGCGCAGAAATCAACCAAAGAGCAGTGTACAGCGCAAGGGCCAAGGAAATCCTAATAGAACCCTTCTAACATAACCTAACGAGACGTAACGTAGCTCAACCTAACGTGCAGAGACCACTATTTCTGGCCGCCGCAGAGCCATGAAGAGCAGATAAGAGCACATTAGATTCCGAAATTCATGGAATAGCGGTGTATAGCACAAATGTCAAGGTAGCCTCACCTAATCTATCCAAACGTAACATATACAAATATAGCCTAACATAACCTAACGTGCCGAGATTATTATCGCTGGAAACCCCAGAAGCAGGCAGAAAATATTGGAACGTAGCAGAGTGTAGAAATCCGCGTACAGGAGTGTATAGCACAAACACCAAAGCTATCATGTCCCAGCATCCCAAACGTATAATAACTGAACGTAGCACAGTTCAACATAACGTGCCGAGACCACAATTGCTGGCCTCGCAAGAGCCAAGCATGAAATACTGGAGCAAAGCATAGTGCAGAAAAACACCGCATTGCAGTGAACACTAGAAAAGCCGTAGATATCCTAGCATAACCTGACCTAAGCTAACCTAACCGATCGTGGCATATCTCAACATATTGTGCAGCGACCACTTCCCCCGGGCTACACAAAGGCAAGCAGAATGTGGTTGATCATAGTGGACGACAGAAATACACCGAGTAACAGTGAATAGTACAAAAGTCGAAGCTATACTGACGGAAATTAACCCTAACATAGCCTAACCTATTGTAACATAACTCTACCTGACGTGCCGCGGCCGTTAATGCTCGCCACGCCAGGGCCAAGGAGAACATAATACAGCAAATTATAGCGCAGGAACTCACCGTATTTCGTGGTAAGGAACAAAAGTCAAGGTAACATATCCTAACCAAGCGAAACTCAATAATCTCAAACGTTACCTAACTGATCCTAACATGACGGGACCTATTTTGCTGGCCTCCACAGAGTCAAGCAGTGTATGCTAGTGCACGGCAGAGTTCAGTAAATTCACCGAATAGCAGCGCATGTTTTAAACCTGGAAGTTATCCGTACATATCCTGGCCTAACCAAACATAACCGAACGTAGCATGATGATACATAATGCGCCGAGACCACTACTCCTGGCCGTCCCAGAGCTAAGCAGAACGTAGTAGAGCACAGTACATCCCAGAAATCCGCCTGCTAACAGTATATAACGCGAGAGTTGGTGATATCATGACCTAACCTATCCTAAACTAGCCGAGCGTAGCATAACATGACCTAACGTGCCGCGGCCACAACTGCTGGGTCCCCAGAGACAAGCGGAATATGATAGCGCACTGTAGAGCACAGAAGTCCATAGAATACCTGTGTTGAGCATGAAAGTCATAGCTATCCATACATAACCCAGCTAAGCCTAACATAACGAAACGTAATCTAGGTCAACCTAACATTCCGCGACCAGTATTGCTGGTCTCCAAAGAGGCAAGAAAAGCATAATAGTGGTGGGTAGAGCGCAGAAATCCATAGAATCGCAATGTATCGCAGAAAAGTCGGAGCGGTCCAGACCCAACCACAGCTAGCGTAGCATTCACAAACTCAGCCTATCTCAACCTAGCATGACGAGACAATTTTTAATTGGCACCACAGAGCCAGGCAGAACATACTAGATCACATTTGAGAGCGGAAATCCTCCGCATTCCAGTGTAAAGCGCAAAAGCCAAAGATAAAGTATCCTAACTCAAACAAGCCTAGCCCAACCAAACGTAACCTATCCCTATCTAACTCGCCACGGCCGCAGATCCTGGCCTCCCCAGATCAAGGCGGAGCATACTATATCTCAGCAGATCCCAGAAATCCATCGAATAGCCGTGTATGGCACAAAAGTCAATGCTATCCTCCACTGACCTTACCAATCGCAACTTAACCAAACGTACCCTAACTCAATCTAGCTTGCAGCGGCCACTGTATCTGGCCTCCCCAGAGTCGAGCAGAGCATAGTAGAGAAGTGTAAGGTGTAGAAATCCACCGAAAGCAGTGTATAGTATAAAAGTCAAGGCTGTCCTGTTCTTACTCATCCAAACGTAGCATAACCAAACGTGGCGTAGCTCAACCTAACGTGCCGAGACCACCACTGCAGGCCTCGCCAGAGCCAAGCAGCGTATACTGGAGCGCAGCCGAGCACGGAAATCCACCGCATTGCAGTGCATAGCACAAAAGTCTATCATTCATGACATAACCTCACCTTAACTTAGCTACCCAAAACCTAACGTGCCGAGACCACCACTGCAGGCCTCGCCGGAGCCAAGCAGCGTATACTGGAGCGCAGCTGAGCACGGAAATGCACCGCATTGCAGTGCATAGCACAAAAGTCTATCATTCATGACATAACCTCACCTTGACTTAGCTACCCAAACGTAGTGTATATGGCAGAGCACATTACAGCACTTTGGAGCCCAGAAATCGAACGAATAACAGTGAAAGGCGCAGAAGTCAAAGTAGACTCTCCTAACCTAGCAAAACGTAACATACCCAAAAGAAGCCTAACTCAACCAAACATGACCAGACCACTATTGCTGACATCCACAGCAACAAGCAGAATGTACTTGGGAGCAGTTGTGCGCAGATATCCGCCGAACTGTAGTTATTAGCTCACAAGGTGAAGATGTCCTAAGCTAACATTACCAAGGGTGACGCAATTAAGTGTAACATGCAGCGGCCGCTGCTCCTGGCCACCCCACAGCAGAGCAGAATGTAGTACAGCACAGTAGATCACAGAAATCCACCGAAAAGCAAGGTATAGCACGAAAGTCAAAGCTTTCCTAACCAAACATAGACTAACCAAGCTTGACCAAACGTAACGGAATTCAACGTAACTTGCCACGATCGACATTGCACGCCTTCACTGAGTTGAGCAGAGTGTAGCAACGTAATTTCGAGCGAAGAAATACACCGAATAGCAGCGTATACAACAGAGGTTGGGGATAACCTAACCAAACATGGCATAACATAAGCTAATTGAACCTAGCATAACTCAGTATTACTTACGGCAACCGCTATTGATGGCCATCGTAGTGACAAGCAGAGTACATTAGAACACATTAGAGCGCAGAAATTCATCGATTAGCAGTGTAGAGCACAAAAGCCGAATATATCATAACCTAACCTGACCTAACCTATCCATGCCAAGCGTAAACTAACCAAACCCAGCGTGCCGAGACCGCTATTGCTGGCCTCCCGAGAGTCGAGCAGAGTATAGAAGGGCAATGCAGAGCGCATGAACGCACCGAACAGCAGTGTATAGCACTAAAGTCTAAGCTATCCTATCCTAATCGGACCTAGTGTAGCATAACCAAACGCAGCATACCTCGGCCGAACGTGCCGAGAGCTATACCGCTGTCATCACCATAGCCAAGCAGAAAATGCTAGAGCAGAGTAGAGCGCATAAATCCGCCGTATAGCAGTGTATAGCACACGAGTCAAAGCCACTCGTACCAAACTTAGAATATCTTGACATAACCATACGTAACCTCACACAACCAAAAGTGCCATGTTCGCTGTTGCTGGCGTCCCGACGTACAAGCAGATGCTAGTAGAGCAATGCATAGCGCAGACAACGGCTTAATAGCAGTGCATATTGGAAAAATCAATGCTACCCTGACCAAGCCTATCTCAACAAAGCCAAGCCAAACGAAACCTATCTCAAACAAATGTGCTGCGAACATTGTTGCTGGCCTCCCAAGGGACAAGCCGAACATATTAGAGCACAGTAGAGCGCAGAAATACACAAAATATCAGTGCATAGACAAAGGTCAAAGTTACCCAAGCTTATCCTAGCATAACCTTACACAACCAAACGTAGACAATCTCATCCTAGCGTGCCGCAAACACCGTAGCTGCCCCCCCCCCGCTCCCTCAGTGCCAGGCTGTACATATTAGAGGAGTGTAGGGACCGTAAATCCATAGAATTGCAGTGCATAGCAGAAAAATTAAAGCTATCCTAACCTTGCCCATGCCACCGAAAACTAACCAAACGTAACTTATCTCAACCTAACATGCCGCGGCCACTATTTCTTGTCACTCCAGAGCAAAGGAGGGCGTATTAGAACACAGTAGAGAGGAGAAATTCACCGAAAAGCAGTATGTCGCACAAAAGACGAAGGTGCCCGCTCCTAACCCAACCGTTCATAAAACTACCGAACGCAGCGAAGCTCAACTGAACGTGCCGCCATATTGATGCCGACAATATTGATGTCCTCCCCAGAGCCAGGCAGAACGCATTAGAGGAGTGTTGGGCGCAG
>NW_016934036.1:0-651 GCF_001483705.2 Eufriesea mexicana
AACGAACGTAACCTTTCCCAACGTAACGTGCCGAGACCACCACTGCTGGCCTTCCCAGAGCCAAGCTGGAGATATTGGAGCTCTGTATGGTGCAGAAATCCACATAACAACAGACAATAGCATTATAGTCGAAGGTATCCTCTCCACACCTAACCAATCGTTACATACCCATACGTAACGTAGCACATCCTAACGTGCTGCGACCACTATTGCTGGCCTCTCGAGAGCCGCGAAAACCGCACTAGCGGATACTAGACCGCAGAAATCCATAGAATCGCAATGTATATCAGAAAAGTCAAAGCCACCCAAACCTAACCTAAACAAGCAGAACATATCCAGACATAGCCTAACTGAAGCTAAGTTGAACTGAAGCTAAGTTGCCGAGACTGCTATTGCTGCTCTACCCATATCCAAGCAGGGAGTACTAGACCTCAGTAGAGCGCAGATGTCCACTGAATAGCTGTGCAAAGAACAGAAGTTAAGCTACCCGAACATAACTTGGCATAATCCAAGCTAACCGAACGTAACCCTCACCAAACATAGCGTGCAGAGACCACTGTGGCTGGCATTCGCAGAGCCAAGCAGGACATACCACAGCAAGGTCGAGCGCAGAAATCCACTGAATAGCTGCGTTCAGCACAAAAGATAGGG
>NW_016934037.1:0-1572 GCF_001483705.2 Eufriesea mexicana
CATCCATACATCCATACATTCATACACACCAACATCCATAAGTCCATCAATTCATACATCCTTACGTCCATCCATACATACATCCATGAACCCATACCTCAATCCATCCAAACATCCGTTCATCCAAACATCCATCCACCCATCCACCCATCCATCCATGCATCCATAGAGACATACGTACTAACAGCCATACATACATCCATGCATACATCCATTATAACATCCATACATACATCCATGCATACATCCATCGAACCATACATCCATCCATCCATAAAAGTACCCATCCATACACCCATCGATCCATACATCTATCCATCCATACATATATCTATCCATACATTCTTACATCCACAGATCCATACATACATACATCCTTCCATTCGTACGCCTATCATTCGATGCATCCATCCGTCCATACATCCATCCATACATACACCCACGCAACCATACATTCATGCATCCAAACACCTGTACATCAATACATCCATCCATCCATATATCCTGCCTTTCACACATACATCCATTCATATATCCACTCATTCACACAACCATACAGCCATAAATCCATACATCCGTACATATATACATCCATACATTCATACATACGCACATCCGTCCATCCATTCCTCATTCCATCTATACATTCATCCACCCACACAACCATTCATCCATACATACATCCATCTACATATCCATCCTTCCATACATCCATCCATCCATACATCCACGCATCCTTACATTCATCGTACCATACATCCATCCATCCATATTAGCACCCATCCATACATCCATCGATCCATACATCTATCCATCCATACATCCATCCATCCATACACTCATACATCCACACATCCATACATCCATCCACTCATACTTCCAGCCATCCATACATGCATACATATAGAGATCCTTGCATCCATACATCCATACATCCGTACATCCATACATTCGTACCTTCACACATAAATAAATCAATCACACATAAATAAATCCATACATCCATACATCCATGAATCCAAACATCCATACATACATCTATACACACATCCGTAAATACATCCATCGATCCACCCATCCATAAATCCATTCATCCACCAATCCATAAATCCATCCAACCGTAGACCCAGCCATCCATACATTCATGCACCCATACATACGTCCATCCGCACATCCATCCATCCATAAGACCACCCTCGATCTAGCCATCCATACATCCATCCACCAATCCATCCATCCACCCATACATACATGCATACACCCGTAAATCCATAAATTCGTACATTCATACGTACATACATCCATACATCCATACATCCATACATCCATACATCCATACATGCATACAACCATACATTCTTACATCCATACATTCATACATACATACATCCATACATGCATAAATACATACATCCATACATCCATACATCCATACACCCATACATACATCCATTCCTCAATCCATCCATACATCAATTCTTCCTTACTTCCATTCATCCGTACATCCGATCATCCACACTTCAACACATCCATACATCCATCCAACCATACTGCCATCAATCCACACATTCA
>NW_016934038.1:0-599 GCF_001483705.2 Eufriesea mexicana
TTGAGAGCTGTAGGGAGCAGAAATCCACCCCACTGCATTTTATAGCGCAAAAGCCAAATATAAATTAACCAAGCCTTACCTAACATAACAACCACACGTAACATAACCCAACACAGAGTGCCGAGCCCAGTATTGCTAGTCACCGAAGGGACCAGCAGAACTACTGCAGCGCAGTAGAGTGCAGGAATCCACCGTATATCATTGTGTGGCCCAAAAATCGAAGCCATCCTAAGCATACTTAGCACAACCTAAGCTAGCCGAACACAACATGTCTCAACATATCATGAAACGGCCACTACTGTTGGAATCCCAAGATTCGCGCAGACCATACTAGTGCATTGTAGAGCGCAGGAATCCTCCGAATATCAATGTACAGAGCAAAAGACAATGTTATCCTATCCTCACCTGACCGAACGTAACGTAGCCATACGTATCATAACTCAAGCTAGCGTGCCGAGATCACCATTGCTGGCCCCAGGAGCCAAGTACAATATGATGGAGCACTGTAGAGCGCAGAAATCGGCCTGACTGCAGTGTATAGCGCAGAAGTTAGGGATATCCATACATAACCTACCTAACCTAACCTACCCAACCGTAGC
>NW_016934039.1:0-329 GCF_001483705.2 Eufriesea mexicana
TTGCTCGCCATGATATTATTCGAAAATGTCAACAAAATTGAACATTCCAGTCAGTTTCTATTGCATTGCAATGGCTATATCTTGGCAGTAGAAACTTTCCTCCTCATTTATGCGAGAAAGTTTGCACATCACGGTATTTGTCGAAAATGCCAAAAAAATTGGCCTTTCAAGTATGGTTCTATTGCATTACAGTGGCACAGCACGTCAAAAGCATCTTTCCTCCTTATGCGTGTAAGGAAGCCTGCTCACAAAGATATTAGTCGAAATTGTAAATAAAATTGAACTTTCCAGTCAGATTCTATAGCAATGCATTGCCTATATCACGCCAA
>NW_016934039.1:366-635 GCF_001483705.2 Eufriesea mexicana
GAAGCTTGTTCACCACGATATTAGTCGAAAATGTATATAAGATTGATCTTTCAGGTCAGACTCTATTGCATATCAATGGCTATAGCACGCCAATAGAATCTATCCTCCGTAATTATGCGAAGAAGTTTGTTCACCGCGATATTAGACGGAAATGTTAATTGAATTCTACATTCCATTCAGATTCTATGCACAGCAATGTCTATAGCACACCAATAGGATATTTCCTCCTTATTTATGCGAGAAAGTTTGCTCACCACGATATAATACGA
>NW_016934040.1:0-2775 GCF_001483705.2 Eufriesea mexicana
TATGTGTGAATGTAAGCATGGATGTATGTAAGGATGTATGTAAGAATGTATGTATGGATGTATTTAAGGATCTGTGTGTTGATGTGTGTATGGATGCATGAATGGATGGACGGATGGATGTATTGATGGATGGATTTATGGATGTATGCATGTATGGATTTATGCATATATGGATGCATGTATGTATAATGGTATGGATGTAAGATTGAATGTATGCATGCATGTAAGGATGTATGGATGTATGGATGTATGGATGTATGTATGGATGTGAGGATGTGTGTATGTATGGCCATATGGATCGATGGATGTATGGATGGGTGGACTTATGGATGGATGGGCGTATGGAGGGATGGAAGTACCCATGGATGTAGGTATGGATGGATGGCTGTATGGACGGATGGATGTATGGACGCATAGATGGGTGGATTGGTGGATTGATGTACGGATGGATGCATGTACGGATGGGTGTACGTATGGAAGGGTGGATGAATGGACGGATGTATGTATGGATGGATGGATGTATGGATGGATGTCTGTATGGATGAATGGATGTATGGATGGATTGAGGTATGCATGGGCGGATGGACGAATGTATGGATGTATGAATGTGTATATGTATGGAAGTATGGATGGATGGATGTATCGATGGATGGAAGTACGAATGGATGGATTTACGGATATGTGGATGGTGGATGTATGGTTGTATGTATGGGTGTATGTAACGATGTATGCAAGAATGTATTTGTGGATGTATGTATGGATGAATGTATGGGTGTATGTATGGATCTGTCTATTGATGTGTGTATGGATGCATGGATGGATTTATGGATAGGTGGATGGCAGTATGGATGGAAGGACGAATGGATCGATGGATGTATGGATGGTTGGATGTTTTGATGGATGGATGTATGGAAGTATGGATATATTTATGGATGGATGGCTGTATGGATGGGCGGAAGTGTGGATGGATTGAAGTACGGATGGACGAATGTACGGATGTATGGGTGAATGTATTTATTTATGTATGGATGTATGGATGGATGTTTGTATCGAATGATGGAAGTACGAATGGACGGGCTTATGGGTGTATGGTCGAGTGCATGTATGGATGTATACAAGGATGCGTGTATGAATGGATATGTTTATGGATGGACGGATGTAAGGAAGTATGGATATATGTATGGATGTGTGTATGGGAGCATGTATGGATGTGTGGATGTACGTTTGGACGTATGTATGGACGGATGGTTGTAAGGTTGGACGGATTTATGGTTGTATGCATGTGTGAATGTATGGATGTACGAACGTATGGATGTACGGATGTATTTATGTATGGATGTATATATGTATGGATGTGTGGATGGATAGATGTGTTGATCGATGGATGTTTGCATGGGTGCCTGTATGGATGGAAGCATGTATGGTTCGATGGATGTATGGATGGGTGGATGTATGGATGGATGGATGTGTGGAAAGGTGGATGTATGGATGGATGTATGTATGGATGAATGGTTGTATGGATGGATGGATGTACGGAAGGACTGAGGTATGGATGGTCGGATGTACGGATGTATGGATGTATGAATGTATATATGTATGGATGTATGTATGTGTGTATGTATGTATGGTTGAATGTATGAATGTATTTGATTTATGTATGTATGGATGTATGCATGGATGTATGGATGTATTTGGGTTATGTATGTATGGATGTATGTATGTATCGATGTTTGGATGTACGAATGTACGGTTGTACGGATGCATGGATGTACGAATGAATGGTTGTACGGCTGCATGTATGTATGGATATGTGGGTGGATGAAAGTATTGGTTGGCGGGCGAAAGAACGGATGCATGTATGTATGTATGTAAGGGTTTATGTATGCATGTATGTATGGATGTATGTACGGGAGTTTGTAGGGATGTATGTATTGATGTATGTAAGTCTGTACGTATGGATGTTTGCATTGATGTATGTATGTATGTCTGTGTGGATGGTTGGACTGTTGGGTTGATGTATGGATGGATGGATGGACTGTTCGGTTGATGTATGGATGGACGGATGTATGGATCGATCGATGTATGAATGGGTGGATGTATGGATGGATGGATGTATGGAAGGATGGTTGTACGGATGGATGGATGGATGGACGGATGGCTGTGTCGATAGATGGAGGTATGGATGGACAGAGGTGTGGATGGACTGATCTACGGATGTATGTATGTATGGATGTATATATGTATGATGGTTGTAACGTTGGACGGATTTATGGATGTATGGATGGATGGATGTATGGTCAGATGGATTTATTGATGGGTGGATGGATGGTTGGATGTATGGATGCGTGTATGGAAGGGCGAATGTACGGATGTATGTATGGGTGGATGTATGGATGTATGTATGGATGTATGTGCGGATGTGTCTATGCATGTATGTATGGGTGAGTGTATGTGTTTGTGAATGGATGTATGGATGTATGTGTGGATGAATGTATGGATGGATGTGCGTATGGGTGGATGGATTTATGGATGTATGGGTGTGTGGATGTAAGGATGTACGGATGAATGGTTGTATGGTTGGATGGATGTACGGTTGGATGGATGTATGAATGTATGGATGAAAGTATGTATGGATATACGGATGTACGCATGTATGGATTTACGGATGCATGGATATATGGATGAGTGGGTGCTTGAATGGATGGGTGGATGGACGGAAGAACGGGTGTATGTATGGATGTTTGTATGGATGTATGTATGGATGTATGTAAGAAT
>NW_016934040.1:2838-3071 GCF_001483705.2 Eufriesea mexicana
GTGTGTATGGATGCATGGATGGATGGATGGATGGAAGGATGTATGAACGGATATATGAATGCATGGATGGATGTATGAACGTATGGATGTATGTATGTATGTATGTTTGATTGTATGGATGTATTTGGGTTATGTATGTGTGGATGAATGTATGTATCGATGTTTGGATATACGAATGTACGGTTGTACGGATGCATGGATGGACGAATGAATGGTTGTACGGCTGCATGTAT
>NW_016934041.1:0-889 GCF_001483705.2 Eufriesea mexicana
ACACTGCTTTTCAACGGATTTCTGTGATCTAAAGCGCGCTACAACGTTCTATTTGTCCCTGCTAAAGCCAAGGGCTGTGTTCGCGACATGTCATATTTCGCTATGCTTCGATTGGATTGTTAAGGTTATGTCTGGTTAAGTTAGGGTATCGACGGCCCTTGTTGTTTTCACTGCATTGCGGTAGATTTCAGGGCTCTACTGTGATGTAGCACGTCCTGCTTGTCCCTGTGGAGGACAGCAATAGTGGTCTCGTCATATTAGGTTCACTTGGGCTCCGTTCCGATTATTTTTGTTAGGCTAGGTCTGGATTTGCCACTCCGCGTGTTGTGCTCTTCACTGCTCTTCGTTGGATTTCATCGCTCCAATGTGCTAGATATGCTCTGCTTGGCTATGAGGAGGCCAGCAATATTGGTGTCGTCACGTTATGTTAAGCTACACCACCTTCTGTTATTTAGGCAATGTCAGGTTGTGTCAAGATATGTTTGACTTTTTTGATGTAAGCTGCAATACGCTGGATTGCTGCGCTCTGCTGTGCTCTAGTATATTCTGCTTTGCTGCGTGGAGCCCAGCAACAGTGGTCTCGTCATGTTAGGCTCAGTTAAGTTGCGTTTGCATATGTTCCGTCTGGCTAGGTTTGGATAGGCTAATTTGACTTTTGTGCTGTACACTGCTATTCGATTCATTTTTGCGCTATAATGTGCTCTAATATGCTCTACACGGCTCTGGAGCACCAGAAATATTGGTCTCGTCACGTCATGCTTAGTTACACTACGTTTGGATAAATTGGGTTGGGAGATGTTAGGTCAAATCAGGATATGTTTGACTCTTGTACTAAGGACTGCAATGCGGTGGGTTACTGCGCTCTACTGTGCTCTAGTACATTATGCTT
>NW_016934042.1:0-914 GCF_001483705.2 Eufriesea mexicana
ATATCCATACATACATACATACATACATACATAACTCAAATACATCCATACATTCAAACATCCGTCCATACATACATACATACATACATGCATACATACATCCACCCATCCATAAATCCTACCATCCATACATCCATACATCCACACACCCATACATCCATAAATCCATCCACCCGTACACTCATCCATCCATACATACATCCATGGATACGTCCTTACATACATCCACACTCACATCCATAAATACACCCATGCATACATCCTTACATACATCCATACAAACATCCTTACATACATCCGATCCATCCATCCATTCATCCATCCACACATCCTTACATCCATGCATCCGTACATCCATACATCCATCCACAAGTCCATCCATCTCGCCATGCATCCTTTCACATATCAATACAAAGATCCATACATACACCCATACATTCATTCATACATACATCCATAAGTACATACATACATCCATCATTACATACATCCATACATACATATCTCAAATACATCCATACACTCAAACATACACACATACGTACATCCATACATTCAAACGTCCATCCATCCACACCTCTATCCATCCATACATGCGTCCGTCCATACCTCTATCCATCCATACATCCTCCTATGGGTACTGCCATCCACACATACATCCATCCAACCGTACATCCACCAATCCATACATCGATCGTTCCATACATCCATAGATCCATACCAGCACCAATCCATACATCCATCCATCCATACATCATCCCTCCAGTCCCTCCATCCATCCATACATCCATACATACTACAATACATACATCCATACACACACACACATTCATCCATGCATACATCCATATATACACCCATCCACCAATCCATCAATCCATCATTACATACATACATACATCGATACATACATA
>NW_016934043.1:0-939 GCF_001483705.2 Eufriesea mexicana
CAAATGTAGTATAACCAAACGCAACCTTACTTAAACTAACGTTCCGAGAGCACTACTGCTGGCCCCCCGTAGCCAAACAGAATATACTAGAGCGCAGCACAGCGTAGAATTCCACCAAATAGCAGTGTATAGCACAAAAACCAAAGTTATCCTATCCTGACCTTACCAAACGTAGCTTAGCCAAACATAACCTAACACAACTTAACGTGCCTGGGTCAATATATCTGGCCACACCATCGCCGGCCAGAGCATATTAGAGGAGAGTGGGGCGCAGAAGTCGATGGAAATGTAGTGCACAGCAGAAAGGTCAAAGCAATCAAAGCCTAACACATGCCAACATATCTTAACCAAACGTGACCAAACGCAACCTAACCCGCCGCGGCCACCATTACTGGCCTCGCCAACGCCAACCAGGGAGTATTAGGTCACAGCAGCGTGGAGGGAACCACCGAATGGCAGCGTAAAGCACTAACGTCAAAGTCATACTAACATAACCATACCTCTCCCATCCTAGCCAAACTTAGAATAACTATACCTAACGAGCCGAGACCTCTGTTGCTGGCATCGACAGACACAAGCAGAAGAGGTCAGAGCTCAGTAGAACGCAGAAGACCACCGAATAGCAGTGTATAGCGCAAAAGCCAAAGCCATCCCAACCAAACCTGATGTAACAGAACACCAAACGTAACATAACTCTACCTTTCGAGCAACGACCGCTATTGCTGTCTTCCTTAGGGACGAGCAGAGTATAGTGGAGCAATGTAGAGCGCTGAAATCCAACGAAGTTTAGTTTATAGCACAAAGGTCAAAGCTACCCTCTCGTAACCTCACCAGCTTATTGAAACCATACGCAACGTAACGTAAACTAATGTGCCTAGGCCACAACAGCCGGCCTCCGCTTAGCCAAGCAGAATATACTGTAGCCTAGTAGAGCGTAGG
>NW_016934044.1:0-824 GCF_001483705.2 Eufriesea mexicana
TAGCTTTCTTGCTTAGATAAGGAGGAGGGACTCTATTGGCGTGATATGGCCATTGCAATGCTACAGAATCTGCCTGGAAAATACAATTTTAATGACATTTTCGACCAATACCGTGGTGAGCTATCTGTCTTGTATAAATAAGGAGGAAAGATTCCATTGGCGTGCGACAGCAATTGCATTGGTATAGAATCTGCCTGGAAAATTCAATTTTATTGACATTTTCGACTAATATCGTGGTGAGCTAACTGTCTTGCATAAATGAACGCATGTAAAGTCAGGGACTTCATCGCCGTCAGCCGCTGCTACAAGTGTCAAGGCTAAAGGCCGATATGCTTGTTCTCGATGATTGGAAAGCTATTGGAGCGACTAATGGCGAAAAGGATGGCCCCACTCTTCCACAATCATATAGTGTCATCGGAGCGACAGTTCGGATTCCGTCCTGCAAAACCTACAGAGAACGCAATTGTTAAACTACGAGGAGCGATAAATGAGAGGAGTGAGTGGAAGTACATTTTAGCGATTGCACTCGACATATCGGGTGCCTTGGATAATGTATGGTGGCCCAACGTGCTCCACGAACTGAAGCGAAGGAACTGCGCGCAGAACCTGTACACGCTGAAGCAAAGCTACTTCACGGACAGGAGAGTCCAGCTGACAGGGAAGCACGAATCTGTCGAGAAGCACGTAACAATGGGTTGCCCGCAAGGGTCGATACTAGGCCCGAGCCTATGGAATATAGTTTTCGACGACTTGCTGGGGCCACTAGAGTCCGAGGAGACCCAATGCGAAGCGGTCGCGTACGCCGACGACATAATAATCCTGGT
>NW_016934045.1:0-919 GCF_001483705.2 Eufriesea mexicana
TACGTCTGGTTAGGTTACGTTAGATTGGGCTAGGCTTGCGTAGCTTTGGCTTTCGTGGTATACGCTGCTGATGGGTGGATTTCTGCGCTCTACCCTGCTCTAGCATGCTCTGCTTTGCTGTGGGGAGGCCAGCAATAGTGGTCTGTTCACATTAGGTTGAGGCACGTTACGTTTGGTCAGGTTACATTTGCTTGGGTTAGGTTTGGATAGCTGTGACTTTCTTTGCAACGACAGCTATTAGGTGCGTTTCGGCACCCTGCTCTGCTCTGCTGCACCCTGCTCGTCACTGGGGAGGCCAGCAACTGTGGTTCCTGCACGTTAGGTTGAGTTAGGTTACCTTTGGGTATACTACGGTTTCTTAGGATAGGAGAGGATAGCTTTGAATTTTGTGCTATACACTGACATTCCGCGTAACTCTGAGCTGTACTATGCTCTAATATGTTCAGCTTGGCTCTGACAAGGGCAGCAATAGTGGCGTCGGCACATAATGTTAAATTAAGCTACGCTTCGTCAGGTTAGGTTAGGGTGTCTCTTACATTTGTGCTTACACTGCAATGCGTAGGTTTTCTGCGCTCTACTCTGCTCTGGTATATCCTGATTTGCTATGCGGGCGTCAGCTATAGTGTTCTAGAAACGTTATTTTGTGCTTTCATAGGTTTGGTTATGTTACGTTTGATTAGATTAGGTTAGAACAGGTTAGGCTAAGATACATTTGACTTTTGTCCTTTCCGCAGCGATGCGGCCATTTTGCGCGCTCTACTGTGCTCTAGTATATTTCGCTTCGCTCTGGGGATGCCAGCAATTGTTGTCTAAGCACGTAAGATTGAGATTGGACACGTTTCGTTATGTAATGTTCGCTTAAGTCTGGTTTGCATAGCTTCGACTACTCCGCTGTACACTGCGATTATATGCATTCCTG
>NW_016934045.1:4862-5752 GCF_001483705.2 Eufriesea mexicana
AGAGCACAGCAGAGCGCAGAAGTCTTCCGAATACCAGCGCACAGTACAAAAGATAATCTTTCGGGATCAAGCTTAGCCAAGCCCAACCTAACGGAACGTAACCTGACGAAGCATCACATGCCGAGACAAGTATTGATGTCCTTCCTCGCGCGATGCTGAAAATATTAGAGTACTGTGGATCGCAAAAATAACCCTAATAGCAGACCATAGCACTAAAGTCAAACCTACCCTCTCCGAACCCAGCCTGTCCTAACATAACCAAACGTAACCTAACTCAACCTAATGTGCCGCGATAATTATTGCCAGCCTCGGCAGAGCCAAGCAGATCACTTTAGTGGGGAGCAGAACGCAGACATGCATTGAATTGCAGTGTATATCAGTAAAGACGGAGCTACGTAAGCCTAGCCCAAAGCAACAGAACATAACCAAACACAGCCTAACTTAACATAACGTGGAAAGATCGCTACTTCTGCCCTCCCCAGTGCTAAACGGGACCTACTAGAGCACAGCAGATCACAGAAACCGACCGAAAGGCAGTGTACAAGCAGAAGTTCAAGCTATCCTAACAAAACTTACCCTAACCCTACCTAACCGAACGTAACGTGACACAAAGTAACGTGCACAGACCACTATTTCTGTCCTTCCCAGTGCAAGGCTGAAAATATTAGAGCTCTGTAGGGCGCAGTAGTCCGCCTAATTAGAGGCCATACCGCTAAAGTCCAAGCTACCCTCTCCTAACCTAACCAATCGTAACGTATCCTAACGCAACATAACTCAAACTAACGTGCCGCGAGAATCATTGCTGGCCTCCGCAGGACAATGCAGGGCACACTAGTGGAGAGTAGAATGCAGATATCCTTACAATCACAGCGTGTACCAGAAAAGTCGAA
>NW_016934046.1:0-420 GCF_001483705.2 Eufriesea mexicana
CAACGAAACTCAACCAAACGTGCCGCTACCACTATTGCTGGCCTCCACTGGAACAAGCAGATAAGAGTAGAGCACGGTAGATCGCAGGGATCCACCGAATAACGGTGTACAGCACGAAAGTCAACGCGATCCTGACCAAACCTAACCTAACCTAACGTAACCAAACGTGACCTAACACAACATCCCGTGCCACGGCCCCTACTGCTGACCACCCGAGTGTCGAGCAGAGTATAGTAGAGCAATATAGAGCGCAGAAATCCACCGAAGAGCTGTGTATAGCACTGAAGTCAAGGCAATCCCAACCAAAGCTAACCAAACCTATCCTGACCGAACCCAACATAACTCAAACTAGCTTGCAGCGGCCACTATCCCTGGCGTCCCCAGAGCAAAGCGGAGCATATTAGAGCTCAGTGGAGCGGA
>NW_016934047.1:0-458 GCF_001483705.2 Eufriesea mexicana
CGGCAACGTTAAGTTGAGCTACGCTACGTTCGGTCATGATACGTTTGGTGAGGTTAGGATAGGTTAGATTAGGATTTTATGCTATACACTGCTGCCCGTGGATTTCTAGGTTCTACTGCGTTCCAATATTTTCCACTTGGCCCCATGGCCAATAAAGCAATAGCGATCTCGGCGCGTTGGGATGTGTTATGTTAGGTACAGTTTGGTTAGCTTAGGTAAGGTTATTTTAGGATATAAAATTCACTGCAATGCAGTGGACTTCTGCGCACTGCTGAGCTCTAGTACATTCTGCTTGTCTTTGTGAAGGCCAGCAATAGTGGCCTTGTCCTGTCAGGTTGAGTTAGGATACGTTTGGTTATGTTACGTTTGGCTATGTTAGGATATGCTCGCTCGACTTTTGTGCTATACACTGCATTTCGGTGGCCTCAGATGCTTTACGTTGCTTTATTATACTGTGC
>NW_016934048.1:0-523 GCF_001483705.2 Eufriesea mexicana
CACGGTGCCAAGCAGAAAATGTTAGAACTCAGTAGAACGCAGATACCGGAGTATAGTAGTGCTCAGCACAGAAGGGTATGGTACCCTATCCTAACCTCACAATGCGTAACACAACCAAACGTGGCATAACTCAGCTTTTCGTCGCGAGACAACTATTGCTGGCCGTCACAGAGACGAGCAGGGTGTGCTAGAGCACAGTAGTGCCCAGAAATCTACCGCGTTGTAGCGAACAGCGCAAAAGCCGAAAATATCCTCATGCAAACTGACATAACCAAACCTAACCAGAGGCAGTGTCACTTAACGGAACGTGCCGCTACCATTATTGCTCGACACCCTGAGTCTAACAGAGTACAGTAGCGCAACGCAGAGCGCAGATATCCGCAGAATGTCAGTGTATAACATAAAAGTTGAAGATATCCTAACCTCACCTGACCTAACCTAACCTAACCCAACCAAACGAAGCATAACACAACACAATTTTCCGCGAACGCTGCTTTTGGCATCCCCGGAGCCAAGGAGATTA
>NW_016934049.1:0-905 GCF_001483705.2 Eufriesea mexicana
ATGGATGAATCCATACATACATCCACACTCACATCCATACATACATCCATGCATACATCCTTAGATACAACCATACAAACATCCGTACATACATCCGTCCTTTCTTCCATCCACACATCCTTACATCCATGCATCCGTACATACATACATGCGTACATGCGTGCATCCATACATGCATACATCCATAGATACATAATTCAAATGCATCCATACATTCAATCATCCATCCATCCATACATACATACATACAACCATACATCCGCACATCCGTCCGTCCATACCTCAATCCATCTCTACATCCATCCATCCATACAACCATTCATCCATACATACGTTCATCCATACGTCCACATTTCTACACATCCACCCATCCATACACCCACCCATCCAAACAACCAACCTAACGTATTCGTCCATACAGACATCCATACATACATCCGTCCATACACCAATACATACATATATACATACATACATTCAAACATCCATACATACATCTATCCATACATCCATCCATCCATACACCCATACATCCATACATCCATACATCCATACATCCATACTCAACCCATCCATGCATCCACCCGTCCATACATCCAACCATCCACACATCCTTCGAACCATCCACCCACCCATCCATACAGGCACTCATCCATACATCCATCGATCCACACAACTATCCATACATACATCCATAAATATATACATCCATACATCCATACATCCGTACATCCATACTTCCACATATCCATACATCCATAAATCCGTCCAACCATACAACCATACATCCATACATACATCCATTCGTACATCAACACATCCATAAATCCTGCCTTTCATATATCCATCGATCCATAAATCTATCCATTCATACAACCATCCGTGTATACATCCATATATCCACA
>NW_016934050.1:0-1025 GCF_001483705.2 Eufriesea mexicana
TTTTATGGATGTATGCATGTATGGATGCTCGGATGGATGGATGTATCGTATGATAGAAGTACCAATGGAGGGATTTATGGATGTATGGATGTGTGGATGTATGGATGTATGGATGGATGGAAGTATAGGTGGATATATGTACGGATCGTTGGATGTGTGGATGGGCGGTTGTATGGCTGGATGAATGTATGGAAGGATGTGTATATGGATGAATGAATGTATGGATTGATGGCCGTATGGATGGATGTATGTATGGATGGATTGAGGTATGGATGGATGGATGTACGGATGAATGGATGTACGGATGAATGGATGTATGGATGGATGTGTGTATGGATGGATGTTTGTATGTATGAATGGATGGATGTATGGATTGATGGATGTATGGATGTATGGATGTATGCATGTATGGATGTACGAATGTATTGATGTACGAATGTATGGATTTACGGATGTATGGATGAATGGATGTATGGATTTTCGGATGTATGGATGTATTGATGTATATCTGCATGTATGTATGGATGGTTGGATGTACCAGTAGATGGATGTATGGTTGGATGTATGTATGGATGTATGTACGGATGTATGTATGGATGTATGTATGTATGTACGTATGATTGTATGGATGTATGGATGTATGGGTTTATGGACGTCTGGATGTATTAATGTACGGATGGGTGACGGATAGATGTATTGATTGATGGGAGTATGGATGGGTACTTGTATGGATGGTTGGATGTATGGTTCGATAGATGTATGGATCGGTGTATGTATGGATGGATGGATGTATGAAAAGATGGATGTATGGATGGATTTATGTATGGATGAATGGTTGTGTGGATGGATGGATGTATGTATGGATTGAGGTATGGATGGACGGATGTACGTATGTATGAATGTATGGATGAATATATGTACGGATGTGTGGATTTATGGATGTATGGTTGTGTGGATGGATTGATGTATGGATGGATGTATGTGTGAATGGCAGGATATATGGAAGGATGGATGTATTGATGTAC
>NW_016934051.1:0-1957 GCF_001483705.2 Eufriesea mexicana
ACTTCTGCGCCATATACTGCTTTTCGGCAGATGCATGCACTGTACTGTGATCTAATACTTTCAGCATGTCTCTGTGAAAGCGAGGCATAGCTGTTTCGGGCTATTATTTCGAGATATGCTACGTTTGGATAGGTCAGGCTTGGTCAGGTTAGGTTAGGATGTCGTTGGCTTTTGTGCTCTAACCTGCAATGCGGCGGACTGCTGCGCTCTACTGTGCTCAAGTGTGATCTGTTTGGCTCTGAGGTTGTCAGCAATAGAGGTATAGGTCGGTTTGTTGGAGCTGTGTTATGACCGTTTGTGCTACGTTGGTTACGTTAGGAATCGACAGCGTCGTCCTTTGTGCTATACACTGATATTCGGATGATTTCTGCGCTCACCACTGCTCTACCATACACTGCTCGGATCTGGGGAAGCCAGCAATTGCGGTCGCGGCACGATAGGTGGTGTCATGTCACGTTTGGTTAGGTCACGATAGGTTAGGAGGTGATAGCTCTGACTTTTGAGCTACACACTGCTATTCGGTGAATTTCTGCGCTCTTCGTTTCTCTTATATGTCCTGCTTGGCACTGGGAAGCCCAGCAATAGTGGTCTCGGCACATTATTTCGAGTTGAGTTACGTTTGGTTATGTCATGTTTTGTTAGGTTGGGATAGGATATCTTTAACTCGTTCGCTATACACTGCTATCCGGTGGATTTCTGCGCTCTTCTGCGCTCTGGTATATCGTTCTTGGGACGTTAGGCTGAGTCAGGCTATGTTCGGTTACGCTACTGTTGGTTAGGTTAGGAGAGTATAGCTTAGCCTTTAGTGCTGTATTCTGCTATTATGTTTGATTTCTGCTCCTTACAGGGCTCTAACATTTTCAGCCTGGCTCTGGCAATAGCCAGCAGGTGTGGTCTCGTCACGTTACGATGTGTTAGGTTACGTCCGATTAGGTTGAGTCAGGCTAAGTTTGGTCGAAATGGCTTCAACTTTTGTGCTGTACACTGCTATTCGGTGCATTTCTGCGCCCTACTGTGCTTCGGTACGTCATGCTTGGCTCTGGGAAGAGCAGCAATGGCGGTCTCATCACGTTAGGTTGAGTCAGGCTAAGTTTGGATATGGTCTGTTGGTTTGGGTTAGGCTTGGGTAGCTTTGACTTTTCCCATGTGCACTGCGGTTCTATGGATTTCTGCGTCCTACTCAACACTAATGTGCCCTGATTGGCTCTGGGGAAGCCAGCAATAGTGGTCGCGGAACATTAGTTTGCGTTGGGTTAAGTTTGGTCATTTTACGGTTGGCTAAGTTAGGTTTGGATGGCTTTGAGTTTAGTGCCATAGTATGCTACTAGATGGATTTCTGAGCCCTACCGTGATCTAACGTTTTCAGCTTGGCTGTGGCAAGGCCAGCATGGGTGGCCTCGGCACGTTATTATGAGCCAGGTTTCGTTCATTTTTGTTGGGTTAGGCTACGTTTGGTAAGGATAGATATAACCTTTGTGCTGTACTCGGCTATGCGGTGGATTTCTGCGCTCTACTGTGCTCTAGTATGCCCTTCTTGGCTCTGGGGGCAACAATAACTGTCCATGACCGTTCGGTTGTGTCAGGCTATGCTTGGTTTTGTTCTGAATTTTTGGGTTAGGCTTGGGTAGCTTTGATTTCTCAGATGTGCACAGCGGTTCTATGGATTTCTGCGTCCTACTCACAACTAACGTGTCCTCATTGGCTCTGTGGGGGCCAGCAATAACGGTCGAGACCTGTTAGGGTGAGTTACGTTATATTCTCTTTTATTACGGTTGGTTACGTTCGGAGAGAGTAGCTTTGACTCTAGTGCTACAGTCTGCTATAAAGTGTATTACTACGCCCGACAGTGACCTAATATTCGCAGCTTGGCTATGAGAAGGCCAGCAACAGTCGTCTCGGCACGTTATAGCGAGTCAGGATACATTCGATTATGTTGGACAAGGCTATGTTTGGTCAG
>NW_016934051.1:2176-3651 GCF_001483705.2 Eufriesea mexicana
TTTTTTCTGTCAGGTTACGTTCGGCTAGGGCGGGTTAGGATATGTTTGGTCAGTGTAGCTTTAACTTTTGTGCTGTACACTGCTATTCGGTGGATTTCTGCGCTCTGCTGTGCTCTAGTATGCTCTGCCTGGCTCTGGGATGGGCAGCAATAGCGGTCCCGGCAAGCTGGGTTGGGTTAGGATACGTTTGCCTATGTTCCGTTGCTTTGTTATAGGTTTGGGTAGCACTGACATATCTGATAAACACTTCGATTCTATGGATTTCTGCGTTCTACACTCCGCTATTGTGCTCTGCTACACTCTGGGCAGGACAGCAGCAGTGGTCGCGACGCGATGGGTTGAGCTTTGTTACGTTTGTTTATGTCACGATTGGTAAGGTTTGGAGAGGGTAGCTTCGACTTTAATGCTATAGTCAGCTATTAGGAGGACTTCTGAGTAGTACATTGCAGTAATTTTTCAGCTTGGCTCTGGGAAGGACAGAAATAGAAGTCTCGGCACGTTATGTTGTGTCTGGTCTCGTTCGGTTAGGTTGGGTTACGATAAGCTTAGTCAGGATAACTTTAACTTTTGTACTGCACACTGCTGTAAGGTGGAATTCTGCGCTCTATAGTGCTCTAGTATGACCTGCTTAACTCTGGGGAGGGTAGCAATAGCGTTATCGTCAGGCTAGGCTGAGTTTTCCTATATTTGGGTATGTTCCCTTGGTTTGTGTTAGGCTTGGGTAGCTATGACTTTTCTGATGCACGCTGCGATTCTATGGATTTCTGCGTTGTACTCTCCACTAATGTGTTCTACTTGGCTCTGTGGAGGCCAGCAATGGTTGTCGCGGCAGTTTAGTTTGACTTAGGCTACGCTTGGTTGTTTTACGTATGCCACGGTTCGGAGAGGATAGCTTTGGCTTTAGTGCTATTGTCTGCTGTAAGTTGGATTTCTGCACCCGACGGTGATCCAACATTTTCAGCTTGTCTCCGGGATGTCAAGCAATAGTTGCCCCGGCACGTTATGTCGAGTCACGCTACTTTTGGTTAGGTTGCGTTAGGCTGAGTTCGGTTAGGATATCTTTAACTTTTGCGCCTTACTCTGCACTTCGGTGGATTTCTGTGCTCTACTGTCCTCTAGCAAGCTGTGCTTGGCACTGGGGAGTGCAGCAATATCGATCTCGGTACGCTAGGTTGGGTTAGGCTATGTTTCGTTATGTTCTGTTTTTTTTGATTAGGTTCGGATAGCTATGACTTTTCTGATGTACACAGCGATCCTATGGATTTCGGTGCTCTACTCTCCACTAATGTGTTCGGCTTGGTTATTGGGCTGCCTCAAACAGTGGTCGCGGCATTTTACGTTGAGTTAGGTTGCGTTGGGTCTTGTTACGGTCGGCTTTGTCAGGAGAGGATAGCTTTGACTTTAGGACTACTGCCAGATGTTACGTGGTTTCCAGCGCCCTACAGCGCTCTAATATTTTGTGCTTGGCCCTGGCA
>NW_016934052.1:0-273 GCF_001483705.2 Eufriesea mexicana
CTGTACTAGCCATTGGATTGAAGGCGTTAGGCGACCTATTCACCAACCTATAAGAGATTATAGATTTTGGATAGATCTATTCTGGGGCAAGTAGATGGCTGTACTTGCCATTGGATTGAAGGCGCTAGGCGTTCTATTCACCAAGCTATAACAGATTATAGATTTTGAATAGACATATTCTCTGGCTAGTAGATAGCTGTACTTGCCATAAGAATGAAGGCGTTAGACGATCTATACACTAAGATATTACAGGTTAAAGGTTCTGACTAGACC
>NW_016934053.1:0-668 GCF_001483705.2 Eufriesea mexicana
TGTTTGGTGAGGGAGTCTTCGACCTTCGTGCTGTGCACTATTATCCGGCGGTTTCCTGTGATGTACTGTGCTCTGCTGTATTCTCCTTGGCTCTGAGAAGTCCGGCAGTTGCGGTCGCGGCACGCTATGTAGAGATACGGTACGTTGGGATAGTTTCGGTTAGGTCAAGTTAAGTTGGGATATCTTCTACTTTTGTGCGATACACTGATATTTGGTGGATTTCTGCGCTCTCCATTTCTCTACTATACTCTTCTCAACCCTGTGGTGGAGAGCAATAGTGGCCGTGGCAAGTTGGGTTGGGTTATCTTACGATAGGCTAGGACATGCTATGGAATATTTGGAAAGGTTAGCTTTGACTTTCGTGATATACGCAGTTTTTCGGCGGATTTCTGTGATCGACTGTGATCTACTACATTCTACTTTGCTCTGAGGAGGCCAGGAGCTGTAGTCGCGTCACGTTAATACTTTGAGATATGCTACGTTTCGTTAGGTTAGGTTCGGGTTGGTTACGCTCGGGTATCTACAGTTTCTGGGATATACTCTGGAATGCGGTGGATTTCTGTAAGCTATAGTGCCCTAGTACATTCTGCTTGCGCCTGTGGGTACCAGCATATTGTTCTCGCCATTTTAGGTTGAATTGTGTTACGTTTGGATAAACATCGTTTGGC
>NW_016934054.1:0-310 GCF_001483705.2 Eufriesea mexicana
ACTATGTTCCGCTTGGCCCTGGGGGTCCAGCAATGGTGGTCGCGTCACGTTGTGTTGAGATAGTCACCGTTCGGTCAGGTTATGACGGTTTGGGCTTGATATGGGTAGCTTTGTCTCTTCTGCCGTACAGTGCAATCCTACGGATTTCTGCGCTCTACACCCTCCAATATGTTGTGCTTGACACTCGGCAGGCCAGCAGTCGTGGTCGCGTCACGTTCGGTTTAATTATGTTACATTTGGTATTGATAAGATTGGTTAGGCCTGGAGTGGGTAGCTTTCATTTTAGTGCTATGCACTGCTGTTCGGTGGA
>NW_016934054.1:378-1089 GCF_001483705.2 Eufriesea mexicana
AATAGCTGTTTCGTTACGTTAGGTTCAGTTACGCTATGTTCGGCTAGGACACGTTTGCCTGGGTCAGGCATCGATAGCTATGGCTTACGTCGTATACACTGATGTTCGGTTTATTTCTGCGTTCCACTGTGCTCTAGCATGTTCTGCTCGGTTCTGGGGATGTAAGCAGTAGTGGCCTCGGCACGTCAGTTTGACTGCGTTCGATTACGTTACGTTTGACTATGTTAGGGTAGGGTAGCTTCCATTATAGTGATGTGCACTGCGTTCCTATGGATTTCTGCGCTCCACTCTACTCTAATATTATCTGCATGGCTCTGGGGAGGCCAACAGTAGTGGTACCGGCGCGTTAGATAGAGTTCTGTTACGTTCGGCATTGTTACGACTGGTTAGTTTAGGAGAGGACACCTATGACTTTTGCGTTATACACTGCTATTGGGTGCATTCCTCCGCTCTACTGTGCCATAATATGCCCTGCCTTGCTCTGGGGAGGCCAGAAGTTCTGCCCGCGTCACGTTTGGTTCACTTCGGTTACGTTTTGCTAGGTTAGGTTCACATGGGTTAGGTTTGGATAGCTTTGACTATTATGCTATAGACTGCCATTGCGTTGACTATTGCGCTCCACTCTCCTCTAATTTGTGCTGCTTGGAGATGGTGATGCCAGCAGTAATGGTCTAGGCACTAGGCCTTGGTTTGGTTTTGAGAGTGTAGCTT
>NW_016934055.1:0-535 GCF_001483705.2 Eufriesea mexicana
GGTTATATATGTTGAATATACTTATTCTCTGGCAAGTAGATGGCTGTATTTGCCATGGATTGATTGCGCAAGGCAACCTATTCGCCAAGCTAAAACATATTACATATTTTGAATACACCTGTTCTCTGGCAAGTAGACGGCTGTACTTGCAATTGGATTGACGGCGATGTGCGATATATTCACCAAGCAATAACAGGTTACTGATTTTGAATAGACCTATTCTCTCGCAAGTAGACGGCTGTACCTGCCATTGGATTGAAGAGCGATCTATTCACCAAGCTATAACAGGTTATAGATTTTGCATAGACTTATTCTCTGGCAAGTAGATGGCTGTACCTGCCATTGGATTGAAAGCGTTAGGCGAACTATTCACCAAGCTGTAGGAGGTTATAAATTTTTATTTGACCTTATCTCTGGCAAGTCGATGGCTCTACTTGCCATTGGTTGAAGGCGTTATGCGATCTAATCACCCAGATATAGCAGGTTACATATGTTGTATATAGTTATTCTCTGGCAAGTAGATGGCTGTATTTGC
>NW_016934056.1:0-3009 GCF_001483705.2 Eufriesea mexicana
GGCACGTTAGGTTAAGCTAGGTTGCGTTTCGTTATATTACGATTGGATAGGCAAGGGGAGGCTAGATTTGACCATTGTGCTATACACCGGTGTTCTGTGGATTTCTACAACCTACGTCGCTCTACTGTACTCTGCTCGTCTCTGGGAAGGCCATTAATTGTGGTCTCGGGCAGTTATGTTGAATTATGCTCCGTTTGGCTACGTTACACTAGCTTGCGTTAGGCTTGGATAGATATGACTTTCGCGGTACACATTGATCTTCGGTGGATTTCTACGCTCTACTGTGACCTACTACATTCTGCTTGCCCGTGGGGAGACCAGCAATAGTGGTCGCGGCACGAAGTGTTGGGTTAGCGTATGTTTGACAACGAGAGGTCCACAGATTATCAGCGTACGGCGCAAAAGTCAAAGCTACCCTATCCTAATCTAACCAAACGTAACATAATCGAACGTAACCGAACTAAAACTAACGTGCCTAGGACACTACTGCTGGCCTCCCCAGGAACAAGCAGAATATACTAGGGAACGGTAGAGCGCAGAAACCCGCCGCATTCCAGTGCATAACATGTGAGTCAATGACAACCAATCCCTACATGAAGTAACCTAAACCAACCAAACGTCGCGTAGCCCAACGTAACGTGGCGAGACCACTATTCCTGGCTTCCCCATTTCCAAGCAGGACATACTAGAGCGCAGTAGGGCGCAGAAATCCACCGAAATGCAGAAGATAGGGTAAAAGTCAAAGCAACCCTGCCACAACGTTGCCAAACCTATCATAAGCCAACGTAACAGAACAAAAGCCAACGTGCCGATGACATTACGGCTGAACTCCCCAGCTCCATGCAGCACATACTGGAGCACAGGATAGCGCAGAAATGCAACGAATATCTGTGTATAGCACAAAGCCCGTGGCTATCCCATCTTAACTTAACCAATCGCAACATCACCGAACGTATCATGACTCCCTCTAACGTGCCGCGAATGCTATTGCTGGCATTCAAACATCCGAGTGGAAAATATTACAGAACAATGGAGCACAGAAGTACATGGAATCGAAATATAAAGGAGAAAAATCAAAGGTATCCTAACCTAACCCAGACCAGCCTAACGTAACCGAACGTAACCTAACTCAACCTAACGTGCCGAGACCACCAATGCTGGCCTCCGCTGAAACGAGCAGAGTACAGAAATGATATATAGAGCCTAGAAATCCAACGAGCAGCAGTGTACAGCAAACAAGTCATATATAACCTGTCCTAACATATCCAAACGCAATACAAGCGAACGAAGCATAACGAAACCTGAAGTGCCAAGACCAAAAACGCTGGCCACCCCAAAGGCAAGCAGAAAATACTAGAGCACGGTAAAGCGCAGAAGGCCTCCAAATAACCCTATACTGCTCAGCAGTCAGAGATATCCTAGCCCAGCCTGACCTACTCTAACCTAACCAAACGTAGAATAACTAAACCTAACGAGCGGAGTCCTCCATTGCTGGAAACCACACAACCAAGCCAAACATACTGGAGCACAGTAGAGCGCAGAAATCAGCCGAACAACAGTCTATACCACGAAAGTCAAAGGAATCCAAACCTAACCGTAACCACCATTACCTAACCAAACGTAGCCTAACTCAACATAACGAATCGCGACCACTATTTTTTAACGCCCCAGGGCAAAGCAGAATGCAGTAGAGCACAGAAGAGCGCAGAAGTGTCTAGAGTAACAGTGTATACCACGAAAGTCAAAGCTGCCCATACCTAACACAAGCAAACATAACATAACCAAACGTAGAATAACTCAACCTAACGTCACGAGTTCACTATTTCTGGGCACCCCAGGGTCGATCGGATTAGGGTAGAGCAATGTGGATCGTAGAAATCCACCCAAGTGCAGCGTGTAGCATAAAAATGCTGGACAACCTGCACAAACCTATCCTAACGCAAACTTACCAAACGTAACATAGCACAACGTAACGCGCTGCGACGACAATTGCTGGCGTCCCCAGAAGCAAGCAGAATATGGTAGGGCGCAGTATAGCCCAGGAGTCCATATGATAGCTGTGTTGAGCACAAAAGTCAAAGCTACCATGATCTAACCCAAAACAACCTAACTCGGCCAAACGTAATCTAACACAGCCTGACGTCCCGCGACTAGTATTGCTGGCTACCCAAGAGTTGAGCAGAGTATAGTAGTGACGTCAGGGCGCAGATATCCACCTAATTACACTCTGTGCCAAAAAAGTCAAAGCTACCGAAACGAAACACAAGCAAGCGTAACCTAACCAAACGTAACATAACTCAACCGAACGTGACGAGATCACAGCTGCTGGCCTCCGGAGTGCCAGGCAGAGCATATTAGAGCACAGCATGGCGCAGTAGTTCATCGAATAGCAGTATATAGCGCAAAAGTCAAAGCTATCCTATCCTAAACTAACCAAACGAAACACAGCCAAACGTAACTTAATTCAAGCTGAAGTGCCGCGACCACTATTGCTGGCCTCGACAGAGCCAAGCAGAACACATTAGTGGAGGGCGGAACACAGAAATCCGTAGTATCGCGGTGTATATCAGAAAAGTCAAAGCTGCCAAAGACCAGCCCAAGCCAACAGAACACAGGCAAACGTAGCCTACCGCAACCTAACATGACGAGACCGCTGTTGCTACTATCCCGAGTGCCAAACAGGGCATACTAGAGTACAGTAGAGCGCAGGAGTCACCGTGTTGCATTGCACACCACAAAAGTTAAAACTACCCTAGCCAAACTCATCCTAACCAAACCTAACCGGACGTAACCCGTCTCAACTTAAAGTGCAGAGACAACTGTTGCTGGCCTTCCCAGTGCAAGCTTTAAGCCTAAATCAAATTAGCGTGCCGGGGCCACTATTACTGCCCCCCCCCCCTCCCAGATTGGAGCATAGCATAGTAGGGCGATGTGGAGCGCAGAAAGACGACGAATGGCAGTGTACAGCACAGAAGTCACAGATATCCTATCCTTACCTGTCCAAAGCTA
>NW_016934057.1:0-919 GCF_001483705.2 Eufriesea mexicana
TATGCACGAAAGCTTCCTCACCACGATATTAGTCGAAAATGTTAATAAAATTGGATTTTCGTGCAAGATTCTATAGCATTGCAATGGCTATAGCACGCCAATAGTATCTTTCCTCCTTATATATAAAAGAAAGCCAGCTCACCACGATATTAGCCGAAAATGTCAATAACATTGAATATTCCGGCTATATTGTACAGCATTGCAATGGCTATTGCGCGCCAATAGTATCTTTCCTCCTTATTCATTCAAGAAAGTTAGCTCACCACGATATTAGAATGTCAATAAAATTGAATTAAGCAGCCAGATTCTATAGCACTGCAATGGCTATAGCGTGCCAATAGAATCTTTCCTCCTTGTTTATGCAAGGATGTTAGCTCGCCACAATATTTGTCGAAAAGGTCAATAAAATTGAATCCTCCATACAGATACTATAAGATTGCAATGGATATAGCTGGCCAATAGAATCTTTCTTCCTTATTTATGCAAGAAGGTTACCGCACTACGATATTAGTCGAAATTGTTAATAAAATTGAATTTTCCATCCAGATACTATAGAATTGCCTTGGCTATAGCTGGCCAATAGTATCTTTCCTCCTTATTTATGCAAGAAGGTTACCGCACTACGATATTAGTCGAAATTGTTAATAAAATTGAATTTTCCATCCAGATACTATAGAATTGCCTTGGCTATAGCTGGCCAATAGTATCTTTCCTCCTTATTTATGCAAGAAGGTTACCGCACTACGATATTAGTCGAAATTGTTAATAAAATTGAATTTTCCATCCAGATACTATAGAATTGCCTTGGCTATAGCTGGCCAATAGTATCTTTCCTCCTTATTTATGCAAGAAGGTGAGCTCACCACGATATTAGCCGAAAATGGCAGTAACATTGAATATTCCCGGCAGATTCTATAGC
>NW_016934058.1:0-584 GCF_001483705.2 Eufriesea mexicana
CCCTGTGGTGGCGGCGGATCGGGTGCATCCCGCTGCAGTGCGGTCGGAAATGATCGGGTGGTCTGACGAGCTGGGGGTCTCGCGCGAGGAGTTGTGCCGTGCGGTCGTCAGAATGGGGGCGAGGAGCACCGCCCCCGGACTGGACGGCATCGCAGGCCGAGCATTTGCACTGGCTCTGGAAGCGTGGGGCGACCGTGTGCGACGGCTGTTCGACAGCTGCCTCAGGGCCGGTCGCTTCCCGGCATGTTGGAAGAGAGCGAGGAGCTGATCCCGAAACTAGGGAAGCCCCCGAACTCTCCGAAGGCATATCGGCCGATATGCCTGCTCGACGAGGCGGGCAAGCTCTTCGAGCGCGTTCTAGCTGCCCGCCTCCGAGAGCATTTAACGAACGTGGGTCCCGATCTGAGCGTCAGCCAGTTCGGATTCCGGCATGGTCGGTCTACAATCGACGCGATCAAGCGCGTTCGTACCCTGTCGGCGGCTGCCGTCGACCGTGGCGGAGTGGTGCTGCCGGTCGGTGCGGATATCGCCAACGCTTTCAACACCCTGCCCTGGGCCGCCATCCGGTGTGCCCTGTTGTACGA
>NW_016934059.1:0-3436 GCF_001483705.2 Eufriesea mexicana
TGTTATAGCTTCTACTTTTGTGCTGTACACTGTTGCTCGATGTATTTCTGTGATCTTTGTGCTATCCTACATTCTGCTTGGCTTTGGGCAGGTCAGGAGTAGTGGCTGCGGCAGGTTGCGTTGAGATATGCTACGCTGCGTTAGGTTAGGTTTGGTCAGTTTAGGTGTGGATATCTTCGACTTCTGTGCCATTCACAGCAGTGCGGTTGATTTCTGCGCACTACTGTGCTGTAACACATTCTGCTTGTCTCCTGCGAGGACAGCAATAGTGGTCCTGTTATGTTAGGTTCAGCTGGGCTACGTTTTGGTATGCCACGTTTGGGTATGGCAGGATAGGCTACTATGGCCTGTGTGCTATACAATGCTTTTCGGCGGACTTCTGTTACATAAGGTACTATACTACATTTTGCTTTGCTCCGGTGAGGCCAGGAGCAGTGGTCACGGCACGCCATGTCGGGTTATGCTGTGCTCGTTCGGCTGGACTTTGTCTGGTTAGGTTATGGTATTCACGGCTTCAGTGCTATTCATAGATATTCGGTGAATTACTATGCTCTAATGTGCCCTAGCATGCTCTGCTTGGCTCTGCGGAAGCCAGAGATATTGGACTCGTTACGTCATGCTTCGTTGCACTAAGTTGAGGTAGGTTAGGTAAGGTGCAGTTAAGTAAGGTTATGTCTGACTTTTGTGCTATACGCTGCAATGCGATGGATTTCTTCGCTCTGCGGTGCTCTAGCATATTCTACTTGGATATGGGGAGGCCGGGAGCAGCGGTCGCGGCACGTTAGGTTGAGTCTGGCTTCGTTTGGAGATGATAGGGGCGGATGGTATAGATTTCTGTGCTATACGCTGCTATCCGCGAATGTCTGCGCTCTACTGTGTTCCAATATCTTCTGCTTGGCTCTCGCTAGGCCAGCAATAAAGGTCCCGTCATGTTAGGATGAGTTAGGTGACGTTTGGGTTTATAGCGTTTGGCATGGTTAGGATATGGTTCCTTTACTTTTGTTCCTTACTACGCTATTCGGTGTGTTCCTGCGCTCTAATGTGCTGTAACATGCTCTCCTTGGCTCTGGGGTGGCGAACATTAGTGGCCGCGGCATGCCGGGTTGAGTTAGGTTACATTAGGTTAGGTTATGTTAGGGTTAATTATTGTCAGGATAGCTTAGACTTTTGTGCTATACACGGTCATTCGGTGTATTTCTGTCATCCACTATGATTTACTACATTCTGTTTGACTTTTTGGAGGCCGGGGGAAGTGGTCGCCGCACGTTGTCTTGGGATATGCTACGATCGGTTAGGGTAGCTTAGGTCAGGTTACGCTAGGATATATACGGCTCTTCTAGTGTTCACTGCAATGCGGTGTTCTTCTGCGCTCTGCTTTGCTCTAGTATTTTCTGCTTCGCTCTTGGGAGGCCAGCAATAGTGGTCTCGGCACGTTATGTCCTCCACAGAGACAAGCAGATACCAATAGAGCAATGCAGTGCACAGATATCGAACGAGTAGCGGTGTATATCACAAGGGTCAAAGCTAACCTAGCCAAACCTATCCTAACCCAGCCAAACCAAGCGTAACATAACACGACCTAGCGAGACGAGGCCACTATTGCTGGCCTCTCCTGAGCCAAGCAGGACATACTACAGCACACTAGAGCGCAGAAATTCACACAACAGCTGTGTACAGCACAAAAGTCAAAGATATCGTATCTTAACCTAACCAAACGTAACGTAACCAAGCCTAACCTAATCCTTCCTAACGTGACGCGACCAGTATTGCTGGCTTCCACAGATACAAGTGGTGCATAATAGAGGAGTGTAGAGCGCAGAAATCGATAGAGTCGTAGTGTATAGCAGAAAGGTCGAAGTTATCGAAACCTAACCAGAGCTAGCGTAGCCTAACAGAACGTATCCTATCTCAACCTGTCGTGCCGAGACCGCTATTGCTGGCATCCCCAGAGCAAAGCAGAATATACTAGAGCACGGTAGAGGGCAGAAAGCCACCAAATAGCAGTGTACAGCACAAAAGTCAAAGATACCCAACCCTAACCTAACCAAACGTAGCATTGCCAAACGTAACCAAACTGTACCCTACCTGCCGGCTCCGATATTGCTCGCCTCCCATGAGATCAGCAGAGCATACCAGAGCAGAGTAGAGCGCACAAAACCATAGAATCGCAGTGTACAGCGGAAAAGTCAAAGGTACCCAAACGAAACCCAAACCAATGTATCACACCCTGACATAGCAAACTCAACATATTGTGCTGCGACCACTACTTCTCGCATCCACGGTTCCAAGCATATTGGAATATAGCCCAGTAGAGTGCAGGAATCCCCCGAATAACAGTGTATAGCACGAAAGTGAAAGCGAACCTAACCAAACATGACCGAACGCAACTTAACTCAACCTGAAGTGCCACGGCCACTATTGGTGGCCAACTGGGTGTCGAGCAGAGTATCGAACATCACTTTACAGCGCAGGAATCCGCCGAACAACGGTTTATAGCACAAAAGTCGGAGATACACTAACCAAACCCGACGCAACTTAACCTAACACAACGAAGAATATCTAAGCACAACAAGCCGATGCCTCTGTTGCTGGCTTTCCCAGAGCCAAGCAGAACATGTTAGAGCACATTAGAATGCAGGAATCCAACGAGTAGCAGTGTATAGCACAAAAGTTGTGGGTGCCCTGTCGTGACCTAATCAATTGTAACGATACCCCACGTAACCAAACAAAACCTAATGTGCCGCCACCACTATTGCTGGCCACCACATCTCCAAGCAGAACCTATTAGAGGAAAGCAAGGCGCAGAAATCCAGAGAATCGCAGTGTACAGCCGAAAAGTCACAGGTACCCAAACCTAACCCAAACTTATGTAACCTAACCTAACGCTGCCAAACAAAGCGTAACGTGCTGCTACCATTAATGCTGGCTCCACAGGATCTCGCAGATTTGATTAGAGCACAAAGGAGGGCGGGTATCCACCGAAAAACTGTGTATAGCACGAAAGTCAAAGCTACCCTAACCACACTTACCCTAACCTAACGTAACCTGACGTAACCTATCTAAACTTAACGTGCCGTGAGCGATATTGCGCTCATCCCGACAGTCGAGAAGAGTATAGTAGAGCAACGTAGAGCACAGGAATCTACCGAATAGCCTTGTACAGCCCAAAACTGACGGCTATCCTATCCTAACCTTAGCAAGCGTAACATAACCAAACGTTATCTATCTCAAACTGACGTGCCGAGACCACTATTGCTGGCTCCCACAGAGACAAGCGGAGTACGATAGAGCCCAGTAGAGCACAGTAACCCATAGGATGTCAGTGTTGAGCACACATGTCTAAGATATCCGAACATAACCCAAACTAACGTAACTTCACCAAACGTAGCCTAACTCATCCTAACGTGCCGAGACCACTATTACTGGCGCCCCCCCC
>NW_016934059.1:6419-11153 GCF_001483705.2 Eufriesea mexicana
AAAAGTCAATGATACCCGGACATAAACCAAACTAACTTATCCCAGACTGACATAGCCAAACTAAGCGTAAAGTGCCGCGGTCACTATTGCTGTTCACCACAGGGCCAAGCAGTTTAGAGTTGAGCACAGTAGAGTGCAGGAAGCCACCGAATAACTGTGTATAGCTCGAAAGATAAAGATATCTTACCCTAACTTAACTTAACCAAACATAACCGAGCGTAACATAGCCAAACCTAAAGTGCCGAGGCCACTGTTGCTGGTTTCCCCAGTGTCGAGCAGAATATGGTGGAGCAATGAAGAGTGCAGAAGTCCACCGTATACCAGTGTATGGCGCAAAAGTCAGAGATATCCTATCCGAACCTGTCCAAACGTAACATTAGCAGACGTAATGTAACTTAACCTATCGTGCCGTGACCAGTATTGCTGGCATCCCCAGAGCCTATCAGAACAGACTAGAACACAGCAGTGCGCAGAATTCCGCCGCACTACAGCGAAAAGCACAAAAGTCAAAGATATCCTAACCAAACCTCTCCTAACCTAACGCACCAAACGTAGCCTGACTAAACATAACTGGCCGATACCACATTTGCTGGCATTTCCAGAGCCAAGGTGAACATCTTAGAGCGCAGTTGAGCGCAGATATCCACCGAGTAGCAGTGTACATGACAAGAGTCAAAGCAATCCTCACCTAACCTGACCAATCGTGACATACACAAGCGTAACATAAGCCACCCTAACCTACCGCGACCGCTACTGCTGGCCTCCCCAGATTCAAGCAGTATGTATTAGAGTGGGTGCAGTGCAGAAATCCATAGAACCGCAGTGTATAGTGGAAGAGTCATAGCTATACCAATCTAGCCCAGACAAACATAGCCTAACCAAGCGAAGCATAACCCAAAGTGTCTTGGCACGATCACTATTGCTGGAACCCCGGGGCAAAGAGGAATATATCAGAGCACTGTAAGACGCTGAAATGCGCCGTACAGCAGTGTATACCACGAGAGTCAAATCTAATCACACCTGACCCAGGCAAACATATCACAGCCTAACACAACCTGACGTGCGGAGGCTACTATGACTGTCTTCCCGAGACTCGAGCAGGGTATAGCATATAAATGAAGAGCGTAGAAATCCTCCGAATAGCCGGGCATAGCACAAAAGTCAACTTCATCCTATTCCAAATTATACAAACGTAATATAGCCAAACGTAACCAAACTTAATGTAACGTGTCGGGGCCACTATTACTGACCTACGCAGAGAGAAGCAGGATATGCTAGAGCACAGTAGAGCGCAGAAGGCCACAATATTGCGGTGCATAGCACAAAAGTCAGAGATATCGCAACCTAACCAAACATGACCCAACCTAATCTGACGTAGAATGGCTGATAGTGACGTGACACCACCACTACTGCCGTCCTTCCCAGAGTTGAGCAGAGTATAGTAGAGCACTGTGGAACGCGGAAATGCACCGACTAGAAGTGTATACCCCGAAAGCCAAACCTATCCAAACACAACCCAAGCAAATGTAACCTAACCGAACCTACCCTAACACAACCTAACCTGCCGGGACCACTTCTCCTAGCCTCTCCAGGGCCATGAAGAGTATAGCAGAGCAATGTAGAGCGTAGGAATCTGCCGAATAGCAGCCTATAGCACACAAGTTATCTCTACCGTATCCTCACCTATCTAAACGTAGTACAGACAAACGTCACCAAACTTAACGTAACGTGGCGTGCCCATTGTTGCTGGCCTCCCCAGAGGCGCGCAGAATTTTTTGCAGCACAGTGGATCTCAGATCTCCGCCGAATAGCGGTGTATGGCACATAAGTCGAAGATACCCTGTCCTAACTTAACGAAACGTAGCATATACGTACGTAATCAGCCTCAAACTAACGTGCATGGACCACAATTACTGTCCTGCCCAGAGGCAACTAGGACATGCTAGCACACAGCAGCGCGCTGAAATACACCGAAAAGCAGTGTATACAGCTTAAGTCATAGCTAGCCATACCTAACGAGGCTAACATATCCTTACCAAACGTAACATAACTCAACCTAACGTAACGCGACCACTATTGCTGGCATCTCCAGAGCAAAGCAGAGCATATTAGAGTTCCGTAAAGCGCGGAAATGCACCGAATATCAGTGTATAGCAGAAAAGTTTAGCCACCCTTCCCTAACCAAACAAATCGTTGCATACCGAAACGCAACTTAACTTAGAATAGCGTGCCGCGACCACTATTGCAGGGCACACCAAATTCGAGCGGAGTGCAGTAGGGCACAGCAGAGCAGAGAATTCCTCCAAATAACAGCTTATAACAGGAAAGTCAAAGCTATCCTAAAATAACGCAACGTAACTTAACGGAACCGATCGTTCTCTAACTCAACATAACGTGCCGCGCCCATCATAGCTGGCCTCCCAAGAGACGAACAGAATATAGTAGAAAAATTTACAACGCTGAAATGCCCCGAAGGGCAGTGTATTGCACAAAATTTTAAGGTACCATATCCTAACCGAAACAAACGTAGCATAACCAGACACAATATATCTCAGACTAACGCGACGAAAGCACAACTGCTGGCCACCCCATAGACAAGCAGAATATACGAGAGCACAGTCCAGCGCAGAAATCCAACGAATAGCAGCGTATAGCACAAATGTCGATGCCATCCTAACCATACATAACCTAGCCTAACCAAGCCAAACGTAACATAATTGATCCTAACCTGCCGAGGCCACAATTGCTGGCCTCCGCGCTAACATGCAGAGCATGTGGGAGCAGAGCAGAGCGCACAAATCATCAGTACAGCAATGTATATCCAAAAGTCAAAGGTATCCTATCCTAACCAGACCATACGTAACATAACCAAATGTAGCCCAACAAAGTTTATCGTGCCAGGACCATAATTGCTGGCCTCCCGAGAGTCGAGCAGAGAACAGTAGAGGACAGTAAAGTGCAGAAAGCTACCAAATAGCCATCTATAGCACAAAAGTCGAAGATATCCTAACCTAACTAGGCCTCTTCTAACTTAGCCAAAAGTATAACTATACCTAACGTGCCGCGACCGCTATTGATGGCTTCCCCAGGGACAAGCAGAAAATGGCGTAGCATAGTAGAGTACACAAGTTCATGGAGTGGCGGTGGATAGCACGAAAGTCCATGATATCCTAACCTAACCGACACAAACCTAAACTATCCAAACGTAACCTAACACAATATAACGCGCCGCGGCCACTATTTCTGGAATTCCCAGAACGATGCGGGGAATATTAGATCACAGTAGAGCGCTGGAGTCCACCGAATAGCAGCGTACAGCTCAAGAGTGATAGCTATGCAAGCCTAACGTGACCAAACTTCGTAGGGCCATACGTATCGTAACTAAACTCATCGTGCATAGACCACTGTGGCGGACCTGGCCAGAGCAAAGAAGAATATACTAGAGCACTGGAGAGCGCAGGAATCCACCAAATAGTTGTGTATAACAAAAAAGTGAAAGCTGACCTATACTTAGCTAGCCAAACGTAAACTAACCGAAATCAGCATAGCCCAAACCAACGTGCCGAGATCACTGTTGCTGTCCCCTCCAGTGACAAGCAGAGCCAATTAAAGCGCAGTAGAGCGCAGAAACCCACCGAAAAGCAGTCTATGCCAAGAAGGTCAAAGCTACCCAAACCTAACCTAAGTAAGCATACCTTAATCAAGCGTAACCTAACTCAGCCTAACATGCCGGGACCACTATTGCAGATCTCCTCAGAGCCAAGCAGAGCATATTAGAGAACAGCATAGCGCAGACGTTCGCCGAGTAGCCGTATATAACTCAAAAGTCAATGCTATCCTCTCCTACCCTAACCAAACGTAACATAACCAAGCGTAGCCTAAATGAAACTAACGTGCCGGGAGCACAACTGCTGTCCTCCTCAGTGTCGAGCAGAGCATAGTAAAGCAACATAAAGCGCAAAAATACACCGAATAGCTGTGTGTAGCGCAAATGTCGCAGCAATCATATCCTACCCTGTCCGAACTTGGTACAACCAAACACAAGGCAACTTGATCTAACGACTCGGGACCGCTATTGCTGGATTCTACAGAGCCAAGTAGAATGTACTACTGCATAGCAGAGTGCAGGAATCAACCGAATAGCATTACGTAGCACAAAAGCCAAAGACATACTGACCAAACCAACCGTAGCCTGGCTAAACCATAACTGCCACGACCGCTTCTCCTGGCATCCTCAGAGATAAGCAGATGCTAGTAGAGCAATGCTGCGAACAGATATGGACCGAACAGCAGTCTATAGCGCAAAAGTCAAAGCTATACTAGCCAAACACTACCGAAAATGGTCAAGCCATGCGTCACATAGCTAAAGCTTCCGTGACGAGACCACCATTGCTGTCTTCCCCACATCCAAGCAGAATGTGATAGGGCACTGTGTAGCACGGAAGTCCATAAAGTATCAGTGTTGAGCACAAATGTCAATTGCATCCTTGCTTATCCCAACCTAACCTAACCTAAGCAATCGTAACCATACTCCACCTAACGTGCCGAGACCAGTACTTCTGGCCTCCGCAGAGCCAAGCGGACCGTAAAAGAGGTCCGCATTGTGCAGAAATCCATAAAATTGCAGTGTAGAGCAGAAAAGTCGAAGCTATCCAAGCGTGACAGGTCCAAACGTAAGCTAACCAAACACAGCCTAACTCAACCTAACGTGCGGGTACCACAATTCCTGGCCTC
>NW_016934060.1:0-1297 GCF_001483705.2 Eufriesea mexicana
ATTGCTGGACACACCATAACCAAGCAGGACACACTAGAGCATAACAGAGCTCACAAGTCCACCTTATAGCAGAGTACAGAGAAAAGTTGAAGATACCCAGACCAAACTTAGCCAGACCCAACCGAACCGAACGTAGCCTGACACTACATAAGGTGCCGAAACCACGATTGCTGGCCTACACAGAGCCAAGCAGGATATACTAGAGCAGAGTAGAGCCCAGAAATCGACCACATATCAGTGGACAGAACGAACGTTGAAGCTGCCCTAACCAATCATGTTCTAGCCCAACCTAACCGAACAACATAACCTGATTCAACGTAACGTGCCGAGACCACCATTGCTGGCCCTCCCAGAGCCAAGCTGACGGCATTAGAGCCCATTGGGGCGCAGCGATCTGCCTAATAGCGGACTATAGCTTCAAAGTAAAAGCTATCCTGTCCAAACATATCCAAACGTAACATAACAAGACCAAACGAGACGCGACCAATATTGCTGTCCTTTCCAGAGTAAAGCAAACCACATTAGTGGAGAGTAGGGCGCAGAAGACCATAGAACCGCAGTGTATATCAGAAAAGTCACAGCTAACCAAACCTGTCCTACACAAACGCATGATATACGAACGTAGCCTAACTCAACCTAACGTGCAGAGACCGCAATTGTTGCGCTCCCCAGAGCCAAGCAGTATATACTAGAGCCGAGTAGAGCGCAGCAGTGCACCGAATATCAGTGCACAGCACATAATATAAAGCTATTCTAACCAAACTTACCATAACCCAGCCTAACCGAGCGTAACACAACTCAACCTAACCTGCCGAAAGCACTATTCCTGGCGACCACGGAGACAAGCAGAGAGCGATAGCGCACAGAAGGGCGCATAAGTCCATAGAATAGCAGTGTGCAGCACAAAGATCTAAGCTCTCGTAACCTAACACAACGTTAGCTAACCTGACAGAGCGTAATCTAACTTAACCTAACTTGCCGCGTCCGCTATCACTGGCCTCCCGAGGGACAAGCAGAGCATTCCAGAGCACAGTAGAGCGCAGTAATGCACCGCATTGGAATGTGTCTCACAAAAGTCGAAGATCTCCTAACTTAACCTATCCTAACCGATCGTAGCCCAACTAAGCATTACGTGCCGTGAATACTATTGCTGGACTCCCCAGAGCCAAGCAGAATCTACTAGAGCACAGTAGAGCGCAGGAATCCACCGAACTGCACTGCACAGCACAAAAGTTAAAGCTACCCTGACCAAACTTAGCCTGACCAAACCTAACCGAACTTTACCTGACTCAACAAA
>NW_016934061.1:0-1450 GCF_001483705.2 Eufriesea mexicana
GGCTTTGGGGATGCCTGCAGCAGTGGTGGCGACACGTTATCTTGAGTATTGCCCGGCTCCGTTAGATTGGGTTAAGTCAGGTTTGGTTAGGATGAGTGCCGCGCTGAATGTCGAGCGAGAGGGACGTGTCCACGACGCTTCTTCGATTGGGGGGTATTTCCGGCGGAAAAGTGCGTTTTCTGGCGCGTGTGTTGGTGCAATTGTGTGCGTGGGTGCACGGGGTCGGGGACTCGCGTTGCGGAGTGCGTCGTGGTGCCGTTAAAAATTGAATTTGTCTGGAAGCTTTTTTTTTCTTGCATCGACAAAGCCGCGGACGCCGCTACGGCGCAGGTAGGCAAGGGACCGTGCCCATTGTCTGCCGCGGACACGTATGCCTGCCCAGCGATTGATACCTGGGCAGAGGGTCACGTCACAGTGAAAGCGGCGGAGCAGGGGCACGCAACCCGCGCAGTGGCAATCATCCCGGGGAAGCCGAACAAATTACCTAGGAGGGAAGGAACGGTTATAGTTAGATATGACGACGCGTCTCCAGTGGAGCTTTCCTCTTCGATTGACAGGGCACTTAGTCCTGCTGCAAGTGCTACGAGGCGCGCTGCTCTTAGCACCACACTGCGCAAGGCGCTGCCGGCGGACTACGAGGGGGAGTGCTCCTCCTTCCTCCTGTTACCGTCAGCGTCACGGGCGATGACGAGCCGTCGTCTTCGTGGAAGTCCCCCGCGAAGACGGCGAAGCGCCCGGACGAGGGCGGTCGTGGGGGAGTCTCGCCCATTCGAATGTTTGGAGAGTAATGAACTCTCCCCGAAACCCACGAGCATTAGCCGGGCGAAGGCGACCCTCCCCACACGGGAGGAGCTCGACAGTGTGCACCGTCCGCTGGTTACTGTGGAACTGTCTGCCGTTATATCTGAGATTTGCGCGAGGATAGAGACGTTGGCAGACAAGAGTAAAAATCTGCAGGACCCACACGTCTGCGCCTTCCGTATGTGCGCCAGGGTGGAGAACTCTGCCGGCTGCGGGATGAGTCTCCAAGCAACACCCGGCCGTGCGAAGGAGACGATGGCGGAGAGGGCCCGCGCGCTAATGGCGGAGATCGCCGGTCTGCGGGAGAATGTCTCCCAGCCGGCCGTGATATAGGACTTGCGGGAGAACTATACCTTCCAGCAGGCGGTGATCGCCCCCCAGCAGGCGGTGATCGCCTCCTTGCGCGCGCAAATGGCTCCGGTGCAGAGGCGGGTAATCGTCGACCCCGCGCCCGCTCGAAATGTTCGTGCGTCCACAGGCGCCGGAGCAGCGGCACCGGAGCCCGAGTTCTGTATGGAGGCTGCCATCGCGGCACTCAGTCCACGAATCGACGCAAAGTTCGTGGAGCTCATGCGTACGCTCCCCGTGACGGCCGGGCTGTGTGTGCCAGCCCGCGCGCTGGAGCAGTCGAGCTCGACCGCCGGTCTGC
>NW_016934061.1:4214-5220 GCF_001483705.2 Eufriesea mexicana
ATGGCGGCGATCGGCGTCTATTTGGCGGAGCGCTCGATCGAGTATCCCGGATGATACACGACCGTCGTGCGGGCGACGAACTGCGGGGTTCGACAGGGATGGGTGCTCGGGCCGAACCTCTGGGACCTTGCTTACTACGCCGTTCTGCGCACTCCCCACGCCCGCGGCCTGAGCCTGACCTGTTACGCGGAATACACGCCGGCGATGGTAGCAATTTCGAGTTGGGAGGAGGCCATGCTGCGAGCGGAAAGCGGCGTGGCCCTCGTCGCGCAGTGCATCCAGCGGCTGGGGCTGAGTACCTCCCCCGAGAAGACCGTGGCAATTTCGTTTTGGCACCGCGGGAAGCTGACCAGGGACCAAGTCCCTGATCCTCGTGCAGAACTTCGTGGTGGAGGTACGGGACTAGATGAAATATCTCGGTCTCCTCCTCGATAGCCAATGGTGTTTCGACGAGCGTTTTCTCGCGTTGGAACCACGCCTGGAATGAATGGCCGGGGCGCTGTGTCGCCTGCTACCCAATCCGTGTGGGCCAGACGGGAATGTTGGCCGCCTCTATACGGGAGTCGTCCGCTTGGTCGCAGTTTACGGGGCTCCGATCTGGGCGAACGACCTGGTCGCTAATCCGCGCAGTCTGGCGATTCTCCGGCGTGTCGCTCGCAGGATGGCGGTCAGGGTCGTGCGCGGTCACCGCACGATGTCCCACGAGGCGGCGATGGTCTTGGCGGGTGTTTCGCCGTTCGAACTGCAAGTGGTGGGCGAGGCCCGTATCTACGGGCACCTACACACTGGCGGCAGCGGTGATCCTGAAGAAGGGGCCGTTTCGATTAGTCGAAGGGTCCGACAGTCCGTGATGACCGCCTGGCGAGCTCGGCTGAGGAATCCGAGCCGCCGGCGGCACCGGGTCACCGAGTGGCTATAGGTGGGCTTAGGTTTCGTTCGGATAGGTTAGGTTAGCCTAGGTTAGGTTAGGATAGAAGAGCCTTTTCTGCTATACACTGCGATTCTA
>NW_016934062.1:0-521 GCF_001483705.2 Eufriesea mexicana
GAATGTACTGGAGCACAGCGGAGCGCAGAAATCCACCGCATTGCAGTGAATAGCAAAAAAAGCTGTAGACACCACAGCATAACTTGACCTAACATAACCTAACCGAACGTAGCATATCTCAAAATAACGTGCCTCGTTCACTGCTCCTCTCCTCCCCATAGCCAAGCAGAATGCGGTAGAGCACAGTAGACTACAGAAATACACCGAATAAGAGTGTATAGCACGAAAGTCAAGGCTACCCTATCAACACTTAACCAAAGCAAACCTAACGAAACACCTAATTCAACCTAACGTGTGACGACCGATACATATCGCTTCCCCTGGGCCATGCAAACTGTAGCAGAGCACAGTAGTTCACAGAAACTCAACGAATAGCGGTGTATAGAACAAAAGACGAAGTTGCATATCCTAACCTAGCCAAGCGTAACATAGCCAAACGTAACCTAGCTCAAACAAACACGAGACCACCATTGCTGGCGCCTAGAAAGGCAAGCAGAATGTACTAGAGCACAGTAGTGCGC
>NW_016934063.1:0-683 GCF_001483705.2 Eufriesea mexicana
CCATACATACATCCACGCATGCATCCATCCATTCATACATCCATACAGATATACATCCGTACAACCATGTATCCGCACATCCATACATCCATACATGCATCCACGCATGCATCCATCCATTCATACATCCATACAGATATACATCCATACATCCATAAAACCGCACATCCAAACATTCGTTCATCCTTACATTCGTACATCCATACATATGTACATACATACATCCATACATACATACATACACCCATCCATCCATACATACATCAATCCATCCATACCTCAAGCCATCCATACATCCATTTATCCGTACATGCGTCCAACCATACCACAAACCATACACACATCCATCCATCCATCCATACAACCATGAATCCCTACATCCATCCATTCATACATCCATACATCCATCCATACATACATCAATCCATCCATACCTCAAGCCATCCATACATTCATTCATCCGTACATCCGTCCAACCATACCACAAACCATACACACGTCCATCCATCCATACGACCATCAATCCATACATTCATCCATCCATACACCAATTCGTCCATACATCGATCCAGCCACACAACCACCCATTCATACATCCAGCGATCCATACATCTATCCACCCATACATCCATCCAACCATACATCCATACATCCACACATCCATACATCCATAAATCCTTCCA
>NW_016934064.1:0-292 GCF_001483705.2 Eufriesea mexicana
ACAACGAGGTAAGGTTCTACTGGTTTGCTATAGCCACAGCATTGCAATGGAATCTGACTGAAATGCTCTGTTTTAATAACAATTTCGACTAATACCGTGGTGAGCAAGATATTCTACATAAATATGGAGGAAAGATCCTATTGATTTGCTATAGCCATCGCATTGCAATATAATCTGACTGAAAAGTTCAATTCTATTAATATTTTCGACCAATATTGATGTGAGCAGTCTTTTCTGCGGGAATAACGTGGTAAGATTCTATTGGATTGCGGTAGCCATTGCATTGCAATAG
>NW_016934065.1:0-2333 GCF_001483705.2 Eufriesea mexicana
CAATTATGTGTGGAAGGTTATTACCATGACCTTATATTTCATACACAAGTTGGTGATCCCACACGTACAGGGGAAGGTGGTAAAATATATGGAGAACCATTTAAGGTGAGACTATATTTAAAAATAAAAGGAATTCCTTTTTTACTCAAAAATAATTATTGGATCTATGTGCTTTAGGACGAATTTCGTACAAGAATACGTTCTTGTGGACGAGGTTTAATTGCTGTGGCTAATGCTGGAAAAGATGACAATACTTCCCAATTCCTCTTTATCCTTGGTTCTACATCAGAATTGCAGAGTAAACATACAATCTTTGATAAGGTCACTGGAGAAACTATATATAACATGCTTAAACTTGAAAAGGCACCTGTAGATGAGGTAAATTTAATGTTTACAAAAAAATATGTCAAGAAATGATACAAATATTATATTTCCTCTTCTTTGTAGGATGATAAATCACTTTATCCTCCAAGATTGTTAAAATCTATAATATTGAACAATCCATTTGCTGATATTATACCAAGAATAATAGTACTGGAAAATGAAGAAGTAAAGGACAGTTCAAAAACTGAAGCAGTAGCAGTAAAGTAGAAATCATATATGTTTGCAGAATGTAGCCCTGATAGTATTATTCTTTGTAATGAAAAATTTTGTTACAGAGACTTCAATCTTTTATCATTTGGTGAAGAAGCAGAGGAAGATAATGAAGAATCTGTGATATTAAGTAAAAAGTTTAATGGTAAGGAAAATTCAGCTCATGATCATTTAACTGATCCAAAATTAAGCCCACAACCAGCTGTTGAACCACCTAAACTTGCAATTAAAAAAAGGAAGGAAAATCGCAGTAGTAATTAGGAAAGTGACGACGAAGTAAAAGCAAAAGAGGAATTAGAAGTTATAAAGAATGGGAAATAGTTAGTTTATTTTTTATATTATAAGTCTATTATAGAAAGTAGAAATTTTTATTGACAGTGTTATATTTATATTTTCAGAGCAATGAAGGAAAAGAGAAAAAATATATTCAGAGATACACAAAAGGAACCGAAGAAAGTGGAAAATTATCAAATAGATGATGTTGAAGATGATAAACATATAAAGAAAAATGAATATGGAATAAATTACTCCCTATGAGGTTTAGGACGAGTGAAAGCCGAAGAAAGCCGAGGTGATGCACGATAAGAGAGATAGATGCAAGATAAATCAATACCTAGAATTATTAGGATAAGTTATGTATTTGAATAGAATTATTTGCGGTAGGGCGTATACGTCGATAAATATTGTTACATATATATATATTGTCATTATAATGATAATTAGTACGTGATATGTATTATGAAACATCTTTTTCTCGCAACGATGCGTGACGGACATCTATTCAGATTCTAATGTTTATATGGCATTGTTTATTATGTCGTTAACAATTAACGTGTATATGTGAAAATTTTAAAGTGAATAAGAAGTATCTAAGCATATAACCATCGTAGTTTCATTTTCTTTTTACCAATAATAAAATTATTCGCCTTCATCTGTGACTTCATGTTCGTCTATAATTAACTTATCAACTTTTATAATTGCATCGTAAAGGCACAGCCTTAGCGAGCATTCTAATATAATTCTGGATATGAATTCCTTGTTATCTAATTCATTATTGGTGATTATTGTATAGTGTGTTTGATCCATTGCCAAAGATACTAATGGTTTGTCTTTCCATTAGTATAATGGAATAATTAATAATTTCAGTTCATGAATTAATTATAGAAATTCCAAATTTCTCGCAACAGAAATATATTTATATTTGCTCCATTGACATTATTAAATATAAGAGACATCGTTTGATACTTTACATCGATACGTTATCACATAGTTATTTCAAAGATCCAAAATTTTCCCGCTACAAAAATACCTAGCATGTCCGGTTGCAACTCACTTCCAGTTGGCGGCAAGCGGGCATAACGGTAACATGGTGGAATATTCTCACGCGTCAAAATGAAACATTAAATCGCAGAACGTTTCGTGAAGTAGTGATATCGCTGATTGACGTTTTAATTACTTTATGAAGTTCAAGATTAGTAACTGTGATCATTTCGTCGGTGATAATATACTACATGTGAAAAAAAGTGATGTTACATAGTGTAAATCGTATTACGATACATGTGGGAAATGAAGTGGCGTGAGTGCGGGATCCTATAATACTATCGTTACTATCGGCTGTAGAAGATTCTAGAATTCAACAGTTCGTTGGAATATTTGATCAACATTACTCTGTATAGGCAGCTTTTTAATAGTTTGTTCAATTTTTATTCGAACTTGACGTTCCGTTGCAACATAGTTAT
>NW_016934065.1:2752-9564 GCF_001483705.2 Eufriesea mexicana
TCTATCTTTTGAATTAGGCTTTTTGAATCGGATTTTTCCACTGATTCGCGTAGAGTGATATATTCCTTAACGGGATTGGATATTTCTTTTCGGTTTCGAGCATGCGTTTTTCTAAAATAGTGCCGAATGTGACAGTGGCTGTCAGATCGTACGACTCAATTTACTTTTCTGGCTTCTATCTTTTGAATTAGGCTTTCTGAATCGGATTTTTCCACTGATTCGCGTAGAGTGATTAATTCCTTATCGGGATTGGATATTTTTTTTTGGTTTCGTGCGTGTGTTTTCGGGAAATAGTGCCGAATGTGTCAGTGGCTGTCAGATCGTACGACTCAATTTACTTTTTTGGCTTCTATCTTTTGAATTAGGCTTTTTGAATCGGATTTTTCCACTGATTCGTGTAGAGTGATTTATTCCTTAACGGGATTGGATATTTTTTTTCGGTTTCGAGCGTGCGTTTTTCTAAAATAGTGCCGAATGTGTCAGTGGCTGTCAGATCGTACGACGCAATTTACTTTTTTGGCTTCTATCTTTTGAATTAGGCTTTTTGAACCGGATTTTTCCACTGATTCGCGTAGAGTGATTTATTCCTTAACGGGATTGGATATTTTTTTTCGGTTTCGAGCGTGCGTTTTTCTAAAATAGTGCCGAATGTGTCAGTGGCTGTCAGATCGTACGACGCAATTTACTTTTTTGGCTTCTATCTTTTGAATTAGGCTTTTTGAATCAGATTTTTCCACTGATTCGCGTAGAGTGATTTATTCCTTAACGGGATTGGATATTTTTTTTCGGTTTCGAGCGTGCGTTTTCGAGAAATAGTACCGAAAGTGTCAGTGGCTCTCAGGTCGTGCTGCGCAATTTACTTTTCTGGCTTCTATCTTTTGAATTAGGCTTTTTGAATCGGATTTTTCCACTGATTCGCGTAGAATGATTTATTCCTTAACGGGATTGGATATTTTTTTTCGGTTTCGTGCGTGTGTTTTCGAGAAATAGTGCCGAAAGTGTCAGTGGCTGTCAGATCGTACGACGCAATTTACTTTTTTGGCTTCTATCTTTTGAATTAGGCTTTTTGAACCGGATTTTTTCACTAATTCGCATAGAGTGATTTATTCCTTAACGGGATTGGATATTTTCTTTCGGTTTCGTGCGTGTGTTTTCGGGAAATAGTGCCGAATGTGTTAGTGGCGGTGAAATCGTGCTGCGTAATAGTGAATTTTCTTTTCTATTTCCGAAATTAGGCTTCTTGATTAGGTTTGTGCTATATATCAGTGGAGAGTAGAATTTTCTTTAATTATATTGAATATTTTTTTTCAGTTTTAAATGTGCGTTTTCGAAAAATAGTGCTGAATGTGTCAGTAGCCGTGAAATCGTATGCGTAATAGACATTTTTGGCATCTATCTTCGAAAGTGGGCCTTTTGATTAGGTTTGTTCTATACATCAGTGTGGAGTGGAATTTTCTCTAACTGAATTGAATAATTTTGTTCAGTTCGTTTTAGATTACGTTCCTGTGGTCGCTGTTTAATTGCTATGGCTAATGCTGGAGAAGATAACCATGGTTCCCAATTCTTCGTTACTCTTGGTTCTCAATTAGATTTGCAGAATAAACATTCAACTTCTGGTTATGTTAGTGAAGAAACTATATATGACATGCTTGAACTTGAAGAAGCACTTGTAGATGAGGTAAATTTAATGTTTATAAGAAAATGTATCAAGAATTGATATAAATATAATATTTCATCTGTTTTGTAGAATGATAAACCACTTTATGCTCCAAAAATGATAAAAGCTGAATTATTGAATAATCCATTTTCTGATATTATACCAAGAATATACAGGAAAGTGAAGAAGTAAAGGACAGGAATAAAGTAAAAATCATATATGTTTGTAGCATTTATCCACGATAGTATTATTCTTTGTAATGAAAAATTTTGTTACAGTAATTTCAATCTTTTATCATTTGGCGAAAAAGCAGAGGAAGATGAAGAAGAATCTGCGATATTAAATAGAAAGTCTAGTGGTAAGAGCAAATCAGCTCATGATCATTTAACTGATCCAAAATTAAGCTCATAACCAGCTGTTGAACCCCCTGGACCTCCAAATAAAAAAAGGTATGAAGACCGTATTAGCGATTGGGAATTATTGGGGAATAATTTTAAATTAACAAATTATGCAATTTCTGAGATTAATTTATGAACTTTTATAACTGTATCGCATAGCCGACTCCTTGCGCAGCATTCTTATACAATTTTTGCACATAATTTGGCGCTAATTAGTTTGTTATTATTACTTACTTGACGACGTACGTGATTCGATACAACGATCGGCGCGATGGTCCAACAGAATAATTAATTATGAACAAAATTAGAAGTAAAATAAGAACAAAAATGATATGAGAATGTTCATAAGGATATTGTTTTTATAATCCGTGCATATAATTTGTAAATTAATTGCAAAGAAGATTGTAATTAATGAAAAACTAATAGTATTATCAGCATCAATTCGAACATTTTGAGTAATAATTACACATATACTATTATACGTAAATTATAATACTTATCGTTAGTAACAAATTATTAATGATAATAACAAATTGTTCACAACGTAAATTTACAATAAAAGTGAAAACATTAAGGAACTACTGGCTATTACTTGAACTTGGAACGAATTTGTGTCAAAATGTAACTATAATGTGCAAAAAGTTTATAAATTATTACACTGATTGTTTATAACAAATTAATATTGTTAATAACAAATTGCTCGCAACGTATATTTATAATAAAAGTGAAAAAATTAATAAATTATTGCCTACTACTTAACAAACGACGTATTTGTGTTAGAATATATTCGGAACTTACAAGAAGTTAATAAATTAATAAATTTATTGTTAATAACAAATTAAAATCATTGATAACAAATAGTTTGCAAAGTATATTAACGATAAAAGTCAAGAAAATTAATAAATTATTAGTTATTACAGCGGAAAAGTAACTTTTAAAGGAATCGGTAAAGTTCGGAAATTTTCGCCGATCTTCGGTCGGCCGCCGCTATATAAGGGGCCCGCGTGCAGGCTCGAGCCAGTTGTCGCTTCGACTTCGGAGGGTCCGCGTTAATATTTTTCTTTCAGGTACTAATTATTTTTTGTTTCAGCTTTTAATTATCTTTCTTCTTTCAGATTCTATTTCTTTTATTCTAGATTTCATTGTTTGTGCATTCGAATATTTTGTACAATATTCGAATGCTTCGTCGTTGGTTTATTTGTATATCATCGTTGGCTTGATCAATGGCTATTCAATGGCCATTGTCTACTCTCTTGAATAATTTAATAATAATTCCTTCTTTCAGGTACTAATTATTTTTTCTTTCAGGTTTTAATTATCTTTCTTCTTTCAGATATTATTTCTTTCATTCTAGTTTTCATTGTTTGTGCATTCGAGTATTTCGTACAATATTCGAATGCTTCGTCGTTGGTTTATTTGTATTGTATATCATCGTTGGCTAGATCAATGGCTATTCAGTGGCCATTGTCCACTCTCTTAAATAATTTAACAATAATTTCTTCTTGCAGATTTTATTTTTTTCATTCTATGTGTCTTTGTTTCAGCATTCGAGTATTTCGTATAATATTCGAATGCTTCGTCGTTGGTTTACTTATGTCTCATCGTTGGCTAAATCTTTCCTTTCACAAATTTTACGACTTCCGTTCGATTTGTTTTCGTTAGAGCGTTCGAGTATTTCGTATAATACTCGAGCGCTTCCTCGTTGGTATGTTTATATCTCACCGTTGGAATGTTTCTGTCTCGTAGTTATGTTGCTCAGGTCTCGTCGTTGGCTTGCTCGTTCCATTTGGTTATTATCCTTGATGGTTTCCTCGTACTAATCCCTTTCCTTTCAGCTACATATTAACAATAATATATTCTGTTTTAGCTTTTAGGTTTCTCAAGATTCTGTTTGCGACACATCAATGAACGATGCGTGCGTTTACTTTTAAGTAATCATAAGATAGATCCATAGACTAAGTATCATGTGCGCGCTGTCTGTACAAAGGTAAGCTACCTAATTTGGAGCGAAATTTATAAATTCTCTATCATTTTCTTATCCCCCTCGTTTAGCAAATAGAACATAATTGTTCTCGCGATAATCGCGATCGTTCGTAAGTACCGACTAGCCTACGCGACGTGCTCTCGTGTACTCGATAAGTACATGCTTCGTAAGTCATCCTCACGACTCGTCTCCGACACTCATTTCCAGTCACTGTCAATCTCGTCATGCATCGGGTTCCAGGGTGACCCCCTCGGATCAGTGCGTCTTCTGACCTCGACGGGGCGGTCCGCTGCCTAAGTCGTACGCGACTGGGGCTCGGGCACATGCTGGCTGACGGACTAGTACCATCTACGGTTAGACCACAGGGATGATTAAGTTCTACCCCGTGTGGCTGGGATGCGAAGTGTCTGTCTTGGCCGGCAACCGCCCAGCAGGGCCCTCGCGTTGACACTAGAAGTTTCATTGGTTCAGGGACTATCCTTGGTCCACGTGTAAGTCTTGGCGAGTGCGACAGTGACTGGAATTGAGCTAGGCCCGATCGGGAGGGTGCCGAGGTATGAAGTTATCTCTGTACACGGGAGTACATCGCCTAGGCTAGTCGGTCTTTCGAATAATCGCGATCTCGTTCGGGCGCGTCGCGATTTTCTATTTGCTCGCGTGTTTGATATTTCATTCCCTATTTTTATGGGAACTTGAAAATATCTTAGCGTTGCGACAGTAGAGTTTCAGTATACCGAATCGAAGTTCCCTTTGTAAGACACGAAATAAAATAAAGTGTCAGTAGAGTCACTTTAACTTAATTCGCTCCAAGTTAGATTAGGGTACCTTTGATACAGGTAGCACCAGCAGGCTGCGCCACTAGGGCGCATGTCGGGTCTCGATGCGTAGCCACCTCCACGTGGTGAGACCTGGTAATTGGTATCGTTTTCCAAAGAATAATTTTTGGGAATCGATACCAAGCTAAGAGCTGCGCACAAAGTTTAGGATATTTCCTACCTCTTGTAAATTTTCAATGTTCCCTTTGGAATTTGAAAATAGAGAGTGGGCAATATCTGTTTAAATGATATTTAAATGAAGAGGGATTAAGGTAAGTAAGGGGAGGAATTGCAAGTAAGGGAAGGTAAGTACAAGGTAAGTATGAGGTAAGTAAAATTATTAAAATGTACTGCAAAGTAGAAAAAGTATTGTCTAGAGAATTGTTGGAGATGATGTAAAATCATGGACGATCGAGAATTGATATACTGGAGGTCCGGGGTTCGATTCCCGTCCATAGTTTTGATAATTCTTTTAAATATATTTTTTGTTTTGTTTTTATTTTTCGCCTATGAAAACATTGTAAATACACAATTATAAATAAAGTTTCTTCATAAAAAAATTTATTCTTTACGCTTCCTTATGCTAGTTTATATTTATTACAAAATAATAATATTATGTAAGAAAAATACTTTTCTATAGCAATCTTGTTTACTACAGGAAATACAAAACCTATCGCTCATGTAAGTATTAATTATTAAATTAAACATCCTATAAGAATGTTGCCTATAATTCCAACTTTGCTGTGCAGCTATAAATTTTCATGAATTAATTACAAAAACTTGGCAATTTATTAATTTTCTACTGTCGAATTGATATCTAGTATCCAGTTCGAATACAAATTTTACCGCCTGCGATCAGCGCCATCTATGATTTTGGAATAGTTTCTCAAATAGTTTACTAATTCTGGTTACGTGCATCTAATATATTTTAATTTATTTTAATAAATAGAATCATAAAGTTTTCTACATTCTTTAATAAATTCAGCCGAAACAGCGGTTTTAATTAGACAATCAGCATTCATTTCTTTACCTGGCAGACGACAAATATGCAAAGGTACGCCTATACAACGCAATTATAAAATTTCATAAATTAAACACAGAAATTGAGCGATTTGTTAATTTTTCTTCAAGTGAACAGGAGAGTGCATGGGAAATGAGAAAAAATTACAAACAAACGCCGGAAGCATTGTTGTGTCCATGCAGGTGTGCCTGCATCACGAAAAGAATGTAAGTATTTGTATTAACATAACCCTTAATTATAATTAAATAGTGCAAGTTAGAAAAGACAATATTCTGTTGAAATAAACAGGCACGTGCAACAATAGAAAATATTGGACTCATGGAATATCATCAGCGTAGATACCAAGAATTATACTTTATAGCAAGAAAAAATTGAAGCAGCAATATAAGTATGTAAAGTATGATATGTCTATTGCATTTTAGGTCAGTTAACCATTTGACATACAAGATAGAAATCTTTGATGGTCAAATAAAAATTCAGAAAATGGAGATGGTTTAGGCAGACAAAAGGGATTAAAATTAATTTAGGTGATGGCCTTTTATTACAACTATATAGAGAATACGGTGAGATTGGAGGGTATGTTGTATTCCTGATCTAAATGAATATTAATATCAGTGGTCAAAGTCAATAATCATCGCTAATGTGTTCAGTTCGAATGAAAGGAGTGAGAAGAGGAAACCCATATTATGCGGTATCAAGAAACACAAAAGAGGCTGCATATGTATCAACACAGAAAAATGTGTGGCATCGACATGGAAATATGAGGATCATTGAAGAAATGGAGAATGAACAAGTTGTGAAAGGTAAAGTTAAATTGAATATACTGAATAAATGTTGCATTAAGGCAAACGTGTGTAGAAATATCTATGGGAAATTGGAAGATATAAAAGCAGCAAGAATAATGGAGCTGTGGCACGTCATGGACTATATTGGGCTA
>NW_016934066.1:0-3779 GCF_001483705.2 Eufriesea mexicana
TATTGATATTATCGTCAAATATCGTGGCGAGCTAAATATCTTGCATAAATAAGGAGGAAAGATTCTTCTTGCGTGATATAGCCATTGCAATGCTACAGAATCTGTCTGGAAAATTCAATTTTATCGACATTTTCGACTAATATCGTTGTGAGTCGGCTATCTTGCATAACTAGGGAGGAAAGATTCTATTGGCGTGCTCTAGGCATTGCAATGCTATAGAATCTGGCTGGAAATTCAATTTTATAGACATTTTCGGCAAATATCGTGTTGAGCTAACATTCTTGAATAAATAAGTAGGAAAGATTCTATTGGCGTGCTATATGTGCTTGAGCCATAGCAATGCTATAGGTTCTGAATGGAAAATTCAGTTTTATTCAGAATTTCGACTAATATCGTGGTGAGCTAACTGTCTTGCATAAATAAGGAGGAAAGATACTATTGGGGTGCTGTAGCCATTGCAATGCTGTAGAATCTGAATGGAAAATTCAATTTTATTGATATTATCGTCAAATATCGTGGCGAGGTAAATACCTTGCGTAAATAAGGAGGAAAGATTTTATTGCCGTGCTATAGCCATTGCAATGCTAGAGAATTTGGCTGCAAAATTCAATGTTACTGACATTTTCGACTAATATCGTGGTGAGCTAACTTCCTTGCATAAATGTGGAGGAAAGATTATAATGGAGTGCTATAGCCATTCCAATGCTGTAGGATCAGGCTGGAAAATTCAACTTTATTGACATTTTCGACTAATATCGTTGTGAGTCGGCTATCTTGCATAAGTAGGGAGGAAAGATTCTATTAGCGTGCTCTAGGCATTGCAATGCTATAGAATCTGGCTGGACATTCAATTTTATAGACATTTTCGGCAAATATCGTGTTGAGCTAACATTCTTGAATAAATAAGTAGGAAAGATTCTATTGGCGTGCTATAGCCATAGCAATGCTGTAGAATCTGAATGGAAAATTCAATTGTATTGATATGTCTCTCTAATAAAGCGGCGTGCTGACTTTCTTGCATAAATAAGCTGGAAAGATTCCATTGGCGTGCTATAGCCATAGCAATGCTACAGATTCTGAATGGAAAATTCAATTTTATTCAGAATTTCGACTAATATCGTGGTGAGCTAACTTTCTTGCATAAATAAGGAGGAAAGATTCTATTGGGGTGCTGTAGCCATTGCAATGCTGTAGAATCTGAATGGAAAGTTCAATTTTATTGATATTATCGTCAAATATCGTGGCGAGCTAAATACCTTGCGTAAATAAGGAGGAAAGATTCTATTGCCGTGCTATAGCCATTGCAATGCTAGAGAATTTGGTTGCAAAATTCAATGTTACTGACATTTTCGACTAATATCGTGGTGAGCTAACTTCCTTGCATAAATGTGGAGGAAAGATTATAATGGAGTGCTATAGCCATTCCAATGCTGTAGGATCAGGCTGGAAAGTTCAATTTTATTGACATTTTCGACTAATATCGTTGTGAGTCGGCTATCTTGCATAAGTAGGGAGGAAAGATTCTATTGGCATGCTCTAGGCATTGCAATGCTATAGAATCTGGCTGGAAATTCAATTTTATAGACATTTTCGGCAAATATCGTGAACGTGTTGAGCTATCTTTCATGAAACAAATAAGTAGGAAAGATTCTATTGCCGTGATTTAGCCATAGCAATGTTACGGAATCGTGCCGAAAAATTCAATTTTAACGACATTTTCGACTAATATAGTATTGAGCTAACTTTCTTGAATAATTAAGGAGGAAAGTTCCTATTGGCGTGCTATAGCCGTAGCAATGCTATAGAATCAGGCTGGAATATACTATTTTATTGTCATTTTCGACTATTCCTTCTTGGATAAATATTGAGGAAAGATTGTATTGGCGTGCTATAGACATTGCAATGCTATAGAATCCGGATGTAAAATACTATTTTACTGTCATTTTCGACTAATATCATGGTAAGCTATCTTTCTTACATAAATTAGGAGGAAAGATTCTATTGCCGTGATATAGCCATAGCAATGATACATAATCGGGTCGGAAAAATAAATTTTAATGACATTTTCGACTAATATCGTAGTGAGCTAACATTCTTGCATAAATAAGGAGGAAAGATTGTATTGGAGTGATATAGGCATTGCAATGCTATAGAGTCTGGCTGGAAATTTCAATTTTATTGACGTTTTCGACTAATATCCTGGTGTGCTAATATTCTTGCATAAACAAAGGAGAACGATTCTATTGGCGTGCTATAGCCATTGCAATGCTATAGAATTTGTCTGGAAATGACAATTTCATTGACATTTTCGAATAACATCGTGGTGAGCGAAATTTCTTGCAGAAATAAGTAGGATGTATTGTATTGGGGTGCTATAGCCATTCCAATGCTGTAGGATGAGGTTGGAAAATTCAATTTTAATGACATTTTCGACTAATATCGTAGTGAGCCAGCTTTCTTGAATAAATAAGGAGGAAAGTTTCCATCGGCATGCTATAGCCATTGCAATGCTATAGAATCAGGCTCGAAAATTCAATTTTATCGTCATTTTCGACTAATATCGTGGTGAGCTCACTTTCTTGCAGAAACAAGGAGGAAAGATACTATTGGCGAGCTATAGCCATTACATATCTGTAGAATCTGGAAGGAAAACCCAATTCTATTGACATTTACGGCCAATATCGAGGTGAGCTATCTTTCGTCTGTAAATTCGGAGGGAAGATACTATTGCCGTGCTAAAGCCATTGCAATGCTAGAGAATTTAGCTGCAAAATTCAATGTTATTGACATTTTCGACTAATATCGTGGTGAGCGAAATTTCTTGCAGAAATAAGTAGGAAATATTGTATTAATTTAGCTGCAAAATTCAATGTTATTGACATTTTCGACTAATATCGTGGTGAGCTAAATTTCTTGCACAAATGAGGAGGAAAGATTCTAATGGTGCGCTATAGACATTGCAATTCTGTAGAATTTTACTGGAAAACTCAATTTTAGTGACATTTTCGACTAATATCGTGGTGGGCTCAAGTTCTTGCACAAATAAGGATAAAAGATAGTATTGGCGTGCTATAGCCTTTGCCATGCTGTACAATCAGGTTGGAAAATTCCATTTTTTTGACATTTTCGGCAAATATCGTGTTGAGCTAACTTTCTTGCATAAATAAGAAGGAAAGATTCTATTTGCGTGCTATAGCCATTGCAATGCTATAGAATTTGTCAGGAAAACACAATTTCATTGACAGTTTCGACTAATATCGTGGTGAACGAAATTTCTTGCAGAAATAAGTAGGAAATATTGTATTGGGGTGCTATAGCCATTCCAATGCTGTAGGATGAGGCTGGAAAATTCAATTTTATTGACCTTTCCGACTAATATCGTGTTGAGCCAGCTTTCTCTCATAAATAAGGAGGAAAGAATCTATTGGCGTGCTCTAGCCATTGCAATGCTATGGAATCTGGCTGGAAAATTCCATTTTATAGACAATTTCGACAAATATCGTTATGAGCCAGCTTTCTTGCATAAGTAAGGAGGAAAGATCCTATTGGCGTGCCCTAGGCATTGCAATGCTATAGAATCTGGCTAGAAAATTCAATTTTATAGACATTTTCGGCAAATATCGTGTTGAGCAAACTTTCTTACATAAATAAGAAGGAAAGATTGTATTCGCGTGCTATAGCCATTGCAATGCAGTAGAATCTGAATGGAAAATGCAATTTTCTTGTGAATTTCGACTAATATCGTGGTGAGCATACTTGCTTGCATAAACAAAGAGGAA
>NW_016934067.1:0-872 GCF_001483705.2 Eufriesea mexicana
CCAGAGCCAAGTAGAACATGATAGAGCAATGTAGAGCGCAGAGATCCACCGAAGAGCACTTTGTATCCCAGAAGTCATACAAAATCCTGTCCAAGCCTCCCCAACGTACCTTCACGAAACGTAGCGTATCTCATACTAGCGTGCCGAGACCGTCATTACTGGCCATACCATTGCCATTTAGAACAAATTCGAGCGCTGTAGAGCGGAAAAATCCACCGAATAGCGGCGAACGCGGCAAAATTGTAAGCTATTCTATCCTAACATAACCATAAATGTTGTATGCAAACGTAGCGCAACTAAACCTAGCGCGTCGAAACCACTATGGCCGGCCCACCAGAGCCAAGCAGAAAATATTAGAAGCAGTAGAGAGCAGAAGTCCGAGGATAGCAGATTATAGCACAGATGACTGAAATATCCTATCCTAACCTCACCAGTCGCAACAAACCCAAACGTAGCATAGTTCAACCTAACGTGCCATGACAACTATTGCTCGCCACGCCAGGGTCAAGCAGAACATACCTGAGCACACTGGAGCGCAGAATGCCACCGAATAGCAGATTATAGCGCAAAAGTTCAAGATATCCTATCCAAATGTATCCAACCTCAACATAGCCAAACGAAAGGATACCAGACCTAACGTAACCCAGCCACATTTGCGGGCATCCCCAGAGACGTGCAGAGCTCACGAAAGGACAGTAAGGTGCAGAAGACCATATATTCGCAGTGTACAACACAAAGGTCATATATATCCAGGCCTATCCCAAGCTAACATAATCTAACCAAACGTAGCCTCCCTCAACGTAACTTGCCGCGGCCACTATTCCTGGCCACGCCAAGGCCAAGCAGAGTGCAGTAGAGCGCAGTCGAGCGCA
>NW_016934068.1:0-554 GCF_001483705.2 Eufriesea mexicana
TGCCGTGGCTATAGCGCGCCAATAATATCTTTCCTCCTTGCTTATTCAAGAAAGTTAGCTCACATCGATATTAGACGAAAATGTCGATAAAATCGAATTTTCCATCCAGATTCCATAGCATTGCCATGGCTATAGCACGCCAATAAAATATTTCATCCCTATTTATGAAAGTGGGTTTGCTCACCTCGATATTTGCCGAAAATGTCGATAAAATAGAATTTTCCATGCTGATTCTATGGAATTGCATTGGCTGTAGCACGCCACTAGTATCTTTCCTCCTTATGTATGCACGAAAGATAGCACACCGCGATATTAGTTGAAAACGTCAATAATATTGAATTCTCCATCCAGATTCTACTGCATTTCAATGGCTATATCACGAAAATAATATCTATAGACCTTATTTATGCAAGACGGTTATGTCTCCACGGTAAAAGACGGTTATGTCTCCACGGTATAATTCGAAAATGTCAATAGAATTGAGTTTTCCAGCCGTATTGGGAAGCATTGCTATGACTACAGATGGCCAATAGAATCTTTCCTCATTATTTATG
>NW_016934069.1:0-8111 GCF_001483705.2 Eufriesea mexicana
ATATAACCTAACCAAACGAAGCATAACTGAACATAACGAGCCGCGACCACTATTGCTGGACGCCCCAGGGCCAAGCAGAATGCAGTAGAGAACAGTGGAGAGCAGATGTCCGCAGGATAACAGTATATACCACAAATGTCAAAGTTTCCCTTTACAAACGGAACCAATCCTGACATCCCCAAACGTAACATAGCACGACCTAAGGAGCCGCGGCTGCTACTGCAGGTCTTCCGAGAGTCGAACACAGCATAGTAGAGCGCAGAATATAGTAGAGCGCAGTAGAGTGCAGAAATCCACCGAATAACAGTGTACGCCACGAATGTCACAGCTATCCGAAGCTAACCGTAACTAACACAACCAAACCAAGTGCTGGCTAACCCAAACTAACGTGCGGAGACCACTATCTCTGACCCCCAGGAGCCAAGCAGAGCAAGCTAGAGCACAGTACAGCGCAGAGATCCACCGAATAGCAGTGCATACCACAAAAGTCATAGCTATTCTAGCCTTAACTAGCCAAACATAAAGAACCAAACGTATCCAAACACCACCTAACGTTCCGAGACCACTATTTCTGGCCACGCGGAGCCAAGCAGAGCATATTAGAGCACAGAGTAGCGCCAAAGTTCGCCGAATTGCCGTATATGGGACAAATGTCGGTGCTATCCTCACCTACCCCAACCAACCCCCTAACATAAACGGACGTAACCTAAATGAAAATAACGTGCCGGGACCACTATTACTGGCCACTCAAGAGTCAGGCAGGGTATAGTAGAGCAATGTAGAACGTAGAAAGACGCCGAACAGCAGTGTGTAGCACAAAAGTCAAAGCTACCGTCTCCTAATCTGTCCAAACGCAATTTAATCAAACGCAACATAACGTAACCTAACGTGCCGAGAGAGCTATTGCTTGTTTCCCCAGACTCGAGTAGAATATACTAGAGCACAGCAGAGCGCTGTTATCCAACGGTGAGCAGTCTATAGCGCGAAAGTCAAAGCAATCATAACCAAAATAACCAAAACTAGCCTAGCCAAATGTAACCAAACACAACCTTTCCTGTCACGACGACAATTGCTGGCAACCGCTGGGTCGAGCAGAGCAGAGTAGAGTAGTGTAGAGCGCAGGAACGCACCGAATGGCAGTGCATAGCGCAAAAGTCAAGGTTATCCTATACTGACATAAACAAACGTAATGTTACTAAGCGCAACAGAATCCAAACTAACATGCCTAGAACGCAGTTGTTGGCTTCTTCAATGCCAAGCGGAAATATACAGGAGCAAAGTAGAGCGCAGAAATTCACCGAATAGCAGTGTAAAACCCGAAAGTCAAAGCTATCCTCCCCTTCCCTAACTTAACCTGACCTTACCAAACGTAATATAACGCATACTAACGTGCCGCGACCACTATTTCTGGCCTCCTCAGAGCAAAGCAGAGCATATTAGAGCACAGTAGAGCGCAGAAATCCGCGGAATAGCAGTGTAGAGCACGAAGGTTTAACCTATCATCTACTAACCTGCCCAAACGTATTATAATCAAAGGTGTAAACACTGACCATACATACCCGAACCTAACCTGGCCAAACATAGTGCAACTAATCCCAACGTGACGCGATCGCAATTGGTGGCTTCCCCACACACAAGCAGAATATGACGGAACACAGTGCAGTACAGAAGTCAATAGAATATCAGTTTTGAACACATATATCGAAGCTAACCTAATTCAACCCAACCAAACGTAACCTAACCAATCGTAATCTAACCCAACTTAACGTATCGCAACCATTATTGCCGGCCTCCACAGAGCCAGGCAGAGCATAATACATGAGACTAGTCCACAGGAATACATAGAATCGCAGTGTATAGCAAAAAAGTCCAAGTTATCCAAACATAACCAAAGCTAACATAACCTAGCCAAACGAAGCATACCTTAACCTAACGTGCCGACACAGCTATCGCTGGCCTCCCCGTAGCCAGGCGTGGCACATTAGAGGAGAATAGTGCGCAGAAATCACCCCGAATATAAGTTTACAGCACAAAAGTCAAAGCTATCCCTGCCTAATCTAACCAAACGTACCATAACCAAACGAAACGTAACTCAACCTAACCAGCTTAGACCACAAATGTTTACCACCTCAGAGCAATGCAGAATATACTAGAACACAGTAGACCGTGAAAATCTGCCGCACTGATGTGTAAAGCACAATTGTCGAAGATAACCTAACCTAACCTGAGAAAACCTAACCCAAACGAACGTAGCCTGACCCAACATAACGTGCCAAGACCATTATTGCTGGCGTCTCCAGCGCAATGCAGAGCATATTAGAGCACAGCAGATCGCAGAAATCCACCGAACATCTGTTTTCACCACGAAAGTCGAAGCTATACAAACCTAACCCTAACTATCATACCCTAACCGAACGTAGCCTAACTAAACCTGACGCGCCGAGACAACCGTGAGAACAAAGGTTGGAGCCACCATAACAGAACGTACCTTAATCTATCCTAACCAAACGTAACATAGCACGACATATAAAGACACGAACACAATTGCTGGCATCCACAGGGCCAAGCAGATTAGAGTTGATCACAGTAGGGGGCATGGATACACCGAATAACAATGCATAACATGAAACTCAAAGCGATCCCGACCACACGTAGCCAAACCTAACCTAACCGAACGTATCATAATAGAACCTAACGTGACACGACCACTATTGCTGGCATCCCGAGTGTCGAGCGGGGTATAGTAGAGCAATATAGAGCGCAGGAATATACCGAATAGAGGTGTATATCTCAAGAATCAAAGCTAACCCCTCCTAACGCAACCAAAGGTATCATAACGGTATCCATCCTAACACAGCCTAGCGTTGCCGCGGCAATTACTTCCGGCCTTCCCATCGCAAGACAGAGAATATTACATCACAGTAGAGCACAGAGATCCGCCGAATAACAGTGTATAGCACAAAAGTCATAGTCATCCTAACCAAACCATACCCAACCCGACATATTCAAACATAGAATTACTAAGCCTAACGAACCGGGACCTCTATTGCAGGCATCGACAGGGCCAATCACGACATATTACTGCAAAGAAGAGCGCAGAAATCCACCGAATAGCAGTGTATAGCATAAAAGTCAAAGCTACCCTATCCAAGCCTATCCAAACTTAACATAAGCAGACGTAACGTAACCCAACATTGTGTGCCACGACCGATAACGCTGGCCTCGCGAAAGCTAAGCATAGTATACCAGAGCAATGTAGAAGGCTGAAATCTACCTAACAGCAGTGTATATCACAAAAGTCAAATTTATCCAATCCAAACCAAACCAAACCGAGCATGACCAAACGTAACCTAACTCAATCCATCGTGCAACGACCGCTATTGCTGGCCCCGAGAGACAAACAGATGCTGTAGAGCTATGCAGTGCACAGTTATGGACCAAATAGCAGTGTGTATCACAACAGTCACAGCTATACTAGCCAAAACAATCCTAACCTAGCCAAGCCATGCGTAACTTCACTAAACCTAGCGTACCGAGGCCTGCATTGCTGCCCTCCACAGAGGCAAACAGAACATATTAGGAGAGAGTAGAGAGCATAAATCCATAGATACGCAGCGTATAGCAGAAAAGTGATAGCCATCCGAACCTAACACAAGCAAATATAACCTAACAAAACGCAGCCCAACTCAGCATAGCGATCTACGGCCACTATTGCTGGATTCCTCAGGGCCAATCAGAATATAGTAGAGCACAATAAAGCGCAGAAGTTCATCGAATAGCTGTGTATAGCACAAAAGCCAAAGCCGTTCTAACCAAACTTAGTGTTAACTAACCTAACCAAATGTAGCATACCACAAACAAACGTGCCTTGGCGGCAACTTCTGGTCTCCCCAGAGACAAGCAGAACCTATCCGAACAAGGCATAGCGCAAATATGGGCCAAATAGCAGTGTGCAGCGCAAAAGTCGTAGCTACGCGGGCCAAACCTAACATATCCTAGCCCAGCCAAACGTAACGCAACACAGCCTAACGTGCCGTGACCACCACTGCTTGCCTCCTCACAGCCAAGCAGGACACATTAGAGCACTATAGGGCGCAGAAATCGACCATAATGCTGTGTATAGCACAAGAGAGGGAGATATCCTGACCCAACCTGCCCCAAACCTAACCTAACCGAACGTAGCCTGACACAGCATAAGCTGTCGAGACTAGTATTGCTATCCTCCCCAGAACCCAGTAAAGCATATTAGAGCAATGAAGAGTGCAGGAAACCACCGAATGGCAATATACAGCACAAAAGACAAAACATTCCTCTCGTCACCTAACCAAACGTAACATAACCATACGTAATCTATCTCAAACTAACGTGCCGCGACCTCTACCGCTGGTCTCCGCAGAGCCAAGGAGAACATACTAGAACACAGCAGGTCGATGAGGTCCACCGAAAACAGTTTACGCCACGTAAGACAAAGGCTTCAAAGCCTAGCCCAGACTACCGTAACCAAACCATACGTAGCCTAACCAAATATAACGTGCCGAGACCACCAACACTGGCCTCCCCGTAGTCGAGCAGAGCGTATTCGAGGACAGTAGAGGGCAGAAATCCATCGAATATCTGTGCATTGCACAAAAGTGGAAGCTACACTATCCGAATATAACCAATCCCGGCAAAACCAAGCGTGCCACGACCACTACTGCTGGCCTCCGCAGAGTCAAGCAAAGTCTAGTAGAGCATCTCAGAGCGCAGATAACGACTGAGTAGCAGTGTATAGCAAAAAAAGTCAAAGCAATCCTAACCAACCCAAGCGCAACCTAGCCAAGTGAATCGTAACCTAACTAAACCTAGCGTGCCGAGACCACAATTGCTGGCCTCCACAGAGGCAAGCAGAATATATTATTGCAATGTAGAGCGGAGAGATCCGCTGTATAGCAGTGTACAGCGCAAAAGTGAAAGCTACCATATCCTAACCTGACCAAACGTAACGTAACCGAACGTAGCCTACCTCGTCCTAACGTGCCGAGAACACTATTGCTTGGTTCCCCATAGCCAATCAGAATATACTATAGCACAGTAGGGCGTTGAAATCTTCCGAATGGCAGCGTACACAAGGAAGGTCGAATACAACCAAGCATAACTCAAACGAACGTGATGCAACCAAGCGAATCCTAACTCAAGCAAACGGGCCCAGACTACTATTTCTGGGCTCCCAATAGTCGGGCAGATTATTGTAGAGCAACGTAGAGTGTAGAAATCCACACAATAGCAGAGTATGACTCAAAAGACATAGCTGACATATCCTAATCTATCGAAGCTTAGTATAACCGAACACAAACTAGCTGAACCTAACGTGCCGCGACCACTACTGCTCGCTTCCTATGAGACACGCAGAATATGACAGAGCACAGCAGAGCACGGAAGTCCATATAATATCAGTATTGAGCACATAAGGCAGAGCTGCCCTAACCAAACCCAAAACAACCTAACCTAACCAAACGCAATCTATCTCAACTTAGCGTGCCACGACCGGAATCGCTGGCCTCCACAGAGCCAAGCAGAACATATTGTTTCAATGTAGAGCGCAGAAATCCACCGTACAGCAGTATATATCACAAGAGTCAAAACTATCATATCCTAATCTAGCAAAGCGTAAAGTAAGCAAACGTAACCTAACTCATCCTAACGTGCAGAGACCTCTATTGCTGTCCTACTCGGTGCCAAGCAGAACATATGAGAGGAGAGTAGAGGGCAGAAATCCACCGCACTGGAGTGTATAGCGCAAAAGTGGGAGATATCGTGTCTCAACCAGTCCTAGCCTAACCTGACCGAACGTAACGTAACTCGAAGTAAGGTGCCGAGATTAGTATTCCTGACAACCACAGAGCCAAGCAGAGAATATTAGTGCGACATAGTGCGCAGAAATCCACCGTATGTCGGTGTATGGCACAAAAGTCAGAGCTACACTATCCTAACATAACCAAACGTAACATGACCATGGCTAATCTATCTCAACCTCTCATGCCGAGACCGCTACTTCTGGCCTCTCCAGAGCCATGCTGCACCCACCAGAACACTGTAGAAGTCCACCGCACAGCTGTGTGCTCGACGTTAGTCGAAGATATCCTAACCTATACCAGACAAACATAACCTAACCAAATGTGGCCTAACTCAATCTAACGCACCGAGACCACTATTGCTGGCGTCCACAGCTCCACAGTGGACATGGCTCGTTAGGTTTAGTTAGTGTATGTTTGGTTAGGTTAGAATGGACCAGGTTAGGTTAGGATATCTGTGACTTTTATGCTATACAGTGATATTCGGCGGCCTCCTACGCTATATTGTGCTCTTGTATATTCTGCTTGTCTCTGGGGAGCTCAGCAACATAGGTCCCGGCACGTCAGGTTAAGTTTGATTGCGTTTGCTTTTATTACGTTTGGAGAGGGAAGGGCAGGGTAGACACGACTTGCGCCCTGTACACTGCTCTTCGATCGATTTCTACGCACTACATGGCTCTGCTATACTCTCCTCTGCTCAGGGGAGGCCAGTAATTGTTATCTCGGCACGTTAGGATGAGTTAAGCTACGTTTGGTTTTGTTACGTTTGTTTGGGTTAGGTGCGCTTCGGTTTAACTTTCGTGGAATACACCGCACTGAGATATACTAAGGTCTGCTTGGCCCTGTGTGGTCCAGCTATATTGGTCGCGGCAGGTAGATCTGAGTTATGCTTCGTTTCGATAAGATACGTTGGTTTGGGCTAGGTTTGGATTGCTTTGACTTTTCTGCTATGCACTGCTATTCTATTGACTTCTGCGATCCCCTGTGTTCTACCACAATCTGCTTGTCTCTGTGGACGCCAATAATAGTGCTCTCGGCATGTTAGGTTGAGATATGTTACGTTTGGTTCGGCTAGGTTTGGGAAGGTTTGGTTGGTCTAGCCATGACTTATGTGCTACACACTGCTGTATGGACGATTTCAGCCTTATACACTGCTCTCCTACTCATTGCTTAGCTCTCGCGTAGCCAGAAATATATGTCGTGGCACGATATGTTGGGTTACGTTGCGACTGCCTTTGTTACGTTTGTTTAGGTTCGGACAGGGTAGCTTTGACTTCTGTGCTACACGCTGCTGTTCGGTTAACTTCTGCGTTCTACTGTGCTCTAATGTGTCTGCTTGGACCTAGTGAGTCCAGAAATAGAGGTCTCGGCTCATTAGGTTCGTTTGTCCTGCGCTTGGCTTGGTTAGGTTATGGCTGGAGAGGTCGGGATGTCTTTGGCTTTTGCGCTGCAGATTGCTATCTGGTGGCTTTCTGCGTGCTACTTGGATCGACTATGCTCTCCTCGACCCTGGGGAGGCCAGCAATAATGGTCTCGGCACGTTATGCTGAGATATGTTACGTTCGGTTGGGACAGGTTTGGCAAAGTTTGGTTATGGTAGTGTTTGCTTTTGTCCTGGCCACTGCAATTCGGTGTATTTTGCGCTCTACACTGCTCTAATATACTCTGCTCGTTCGTGGGGAGGCCGGTAGTAGTGGTATCGGCACGTAAGGAAGAGTTATGCTACGTTCGGTTAGGTTTTGTTTGGCTGGGTTAGGTACGGATAGCTTTGCCTTTCGCGGTATACACTGTTTTTCGGTGGATTTCTGCGCTGCAATGTGCTCTAGTGTATTCTTCTTGGCTCTATGGAGGTCAGCGAAAGTGGTGTAGGCACGTTAGCTTGAGTTACGTTACGTTTGGTTATGTTACGTTTGGTTATGTTACGTTTGGTCAGGTTAGGATGGGATAACTTTGACCTTTGCGATATACACTGTTGTTCCGTGGATTTCTGCTCTCCGCATTGCTCTTCTCTACTCGGCCCGTCTCTGGGGAGACCAGCAACCGTGGTCTCGCCACGCTAGGGTAAGTTGGGTTACGTTTGTTTATATTACGTTTGGATATGATATTATAGGACAGAATTGACTTTTGTGCTATGGACTGCTATTATGTGGATTTCTACGCTCCACGTTGGTCTACTACGATCTGCTCGAGTCTGGGAAGGCCTGTAATTGTGGCTTAGGCACGTTTGGTTGTGTTAGGCTACTTTCGGATAGTTTATGCTTTCTAGGGATATGTTTCGAT
>NW_016934070.1:0-487 GCF_001483705.2 Eufriesea mexicana
ATCCGCAGAGCCAGGCAGAGCATGTTAAAGCAACTTAGAGCGCAGGAGCCCACAGAATAGCAGAGAATAGCAAAGATGTCAAAGCAGCCTATCCTAACCTAGCCTAACGTAGCACATACAAACATAGCCTAACAAAACCTAACAAGAACAGACCACTACTGCTGGCATCCGCAGAGCCAAGCAGAACATATTAGTGGAGTGTAGAAAGCAGGAATCAATAGAATCGCTGTGTATATCAGAAAAACCACAGTTACCCAAGGCTAACCCGAACCAACATGTCGTAACCAAGCATAGCCTGACTCAAACTAACGTGCCGAGACCGCCACTGTTGCCTTTGCCAGAGTTTAGAAGGACATACTAGAGCACAGCAGAACGCTGATATAGTCCACCGAATAGCAGTGAACTGCACAAAAGTTGAAGCTACACTGACAAAACTTATCCTGACCCAACCAAACCGATCGTAACCTGACTCAACGTAAGGTGCAGA
>NW_016934071.1:0-210 GCF_001483705.2 Eufriesea mexicana
AATACAGTTCCACTATCGTGCGAGACATTAAGAAATGACAACACACCACTGAGTGCAGACATAGTTACCATACTGCAGCTGACGTATTAATCAGTCTACTGATTATGTAAGTTCCGCAGCAATTCAACAATGACCAGTGTATAGTAGATATATGGCTGGAGATATTTACTATTGTCACTACGGTTAATAGTGCACCTACCACCAGAGCAT
>NW_016934072.1:0-543 GCF_001483705.2 Eufriesea mexicana
TATGGATGTATGTATTGATGTATGTCGGATGTATGGATAGATGTATGAACGGATACATGTATGGATGTATGGATGCGTGAATGGAATGGCGTATGTATGGATGCATGTATGGATGGATGTATGGATAATGTACGGGTGTATGTATGGATATATGTATGGATGCATGTATGGATGTATGTATGGATGAATGTATGCGTGTATGTACGGAACTGTGTATTGATGTGTGTATGGATGCATGGATGAATGGATGGATTGGTGGATGGAAGTATGGTGGGAAGGACGTATGGATCGACGGATGTGTGGATGGGTGGATCTTTGGATGGCTGGAAGTATGGAAGTATGGATGTATGTATGGATGTATGTGTGGATGGATGGCTGTATGGACGGTTGGAAGTGTGGATGGATTGAGGTACGGATGGACGATTGTACGGATGTATGGATGTATGTATTTATATATGCATGGATGTATGGATGGATGGATGTGTCGAATGATGGAAGTACGAATGGACGGGTTTATGGATGTATGCACGCGTGGATGTATGG
>NW_016934073.1:0-1108 GCF_001483705.2 Eufriesea mexicana
TGACACAACGTAAAGTGCTGCGACGGATATTGCTGGTCTCCAGAGGGCCAAGCAGGATACAGTGGAGCAGAGTAGAGCGTAGAAATCCACCGAATAGCAGCATATGGCGCAAAAGTCAAAGCTAACCTGCCTAACCTAAACAAACGTAACATAACTATGCGCAACATGACTGAGACTATCGTGCCGAGGCCAATAATGCTGGCAACACCATAGACGAGCAGAATATACTAGAGCACAGCAGAGCGCATTAGTCCAGCGAATAGCAGTGTATAGCACAATGGTCAAAGCCACGCTAACCAAACACAACCATACCAAACAGAACCGAACTTAACCTAGCTAAAGCAATCGTGTCACGCCCACTACTTCTGGCCTGACCATACATGAGCAGATGCAAGTAGAGCAATGCAGTGCGCAGGTATCGGCCGGAAAGCAGTGTGCAGCACAAGAGTCAAAGCTATACTGACCAAACCTGTCCGACCTACCCAAGGCATGCGTAACCTAACTCAAACTTGCGCGCCGAGGCCACCTTTGCTGGCCTCCGCAGAGCCAATCAGTGCATACTAGAGCACAGCGGAACGCAGAAATTCAACGTACATCAGTGTACAGCACAAAAGTCACAGCCATGCATACCTACTCGAGACTAACATATACTAACCAAACGTAGCTAAACTCAAGCGAACGAGCAGTCACCACTCTTGCTGGCCTCCCAAGGGTCGAGCAGAGTACAGTAGAGCAATGTAGAGCGTAGTCATTCTCCGAAAAGCGGTGAACAGGACAAAAGTCGAAGCTACCCTCTCCTAACCTAACCAAACGTAACGTTACCAAACGTAGCCTAACGCGAACCATCGTGCCATGACCAGTATTGCTGGTTTCCACAAAGTCGAGCAGAGTATCGTAAAGCAGAGTAGAGCTCAGAAAGCCACCAAATAGCAATGTATATCACAGCAGTCAAAGATACCCTACCTAACCAGGCCCAACATGACACAACTAAGCGCATAGTAACTAAACCTAACTTGCCGCGACTAGTATTGCTGGCCTCCACGGAGCCTAGCAGATCACAAAAGAGGAGATTAGAGCGTAGAAATCCACAGAATCGCGGTGTATAGCA
>NW_016934074.1:0-929 GCF_001483705.2 Eufriesea mexicana
CTACTGGGTGGGTTTCTGCGCTCCACTCATATCTAATATGGTCTGCTTTCCTCTGGGGGGGGGGGCAGCAATGGTGGTCGCGCCACGTTAGGTTGGGTTATGTTACTTTCGGTTTGGCCAGGTTAGGTTGAATTTGGTTAGGATAACTGCGACTTTCGTGCAATGCACTGTTATTAGGTGAATTCCTGCCCCCTGATGTGCTCTAATATGCCCTGCTTTGCTCTGGGGACGCCAGAAACTGTGGCCGCGTCACGTTATGTTTCGAAAAGTGACTTTTGGTTAGGACATGTTGGCATGGATTTGGTTCGGATTGCCTTGACCTTTCTGCTATACACTGCCATGCTGTTAATTTCTGCGCTGCGATCTCCTCTAATATGTTCTGCTTGGCTCTGGGGAGGCCTGCAATTGCGGCATCGGCAGGATAGGCTGGGTTATGTTGCGTTCGATTAGGTTATGTTCGTTTGGGTCAGGTTTGGATAGCTTTGACTTTCTTGGTATAGACTGCCATTCAGTGGAACCCTGCGCTCTATTGTGACCTACAATACTCTGCTCGGCTCCGGGAGGCCCGCAATAGCGATCGCTGAACGTTAGGTTGTGTTAGTTTACGATAGGTAATGTTACGATTGGCCAGGTTAGGAGAAAATAGCTGACCTTTGCGCTGTACACTGATATTCGGTGGATTTCTGCGCTCAACTGTGATCTCGTACGTTCTGCGTGGCTATGGGAAATAGAGCAATTGTGGTCTTGGCATGTTATGTGGAGTTAAGCTACGTCCGTTTGAGTTAGGTCCGGTTGGGTAAGGATATCTGCGACTATTGTGCTTCACACTGCAGTCCCCCGGATTCCTGTGCTCTACTGTCCTCTAGTCTATTCCGCTTGAATTTGGGGATGTCAGCAATAGTGGGGTAGGGCGGTTAGGTGGAATCAGG
>NW_016934075.1:0-967 GCF_001483705.2 Eufriesea mexicana
AATTTAACTGATATTTCCGACTAATATCGTGGTGATCTACCTTTCTTGCATAAATAAGGAGGACAGATTATATTTGCGTGCTATAGCCGCTCAAGTGCTGTTGAATCTGTCTGGAGAATACAATTTTATTGATATCTTCCACTAATATTGTGGTGAGCTGCCCTTCTTGCAGAAATAAGGAGGAAAGATTCTACTGGCCTGCTATAGCCATTGCAATGATATAGAATGTGCTTGGCAGATTTAATTTTATTGGCATTTTCGACTAATATCGAGATGACCTAACTTTCTTGCATAAATAAGGAGGATAGATACTATTGGCGTGCTATAGGCATTGCAATGCAATAGAATCTTCCTGGAAAACTCAATTTTATTGACATTTTCGAATAATATTGTGGTGCGCTACCTTTCTTGCATAAATAAGGATGAATGATTCGATTGGCTTGCTATAGCCTTCGCAACGCTATAGAATCTGGTTGGAAAATTCAATTTTCTTGACCTTTTGGGCTAATAACGTGGTGAGTCATCTTTCTCGCATAAATAAGGAGGGAAGATACTATTGGCGTGCTCTAGGCTTTGCAATGCTATAGAATCTTGCTGGAAAGTTCAATATTATTGACATTTTCGTCTATTATCGTGGTTTGCTGCCTTTCTTGCCTAAATAAGCAGGGTAGATTCTATTGGCGCGCTATAGACATTGCAATGATATAGAGTGCGGTTGGAAAGTTCAATTCTATTTACATTTTCGGCTAATATCGTGGTGAGATAACATTCTCGCAGATATAGGTAGGATAGAGTCTATTGACGTGCTATACGCTTTGCAATGCAATAGAACCTTCCAGGAAAATTCTGTTTTATTAACATTTTCGACCAATTTCGTGGTGAGCTGACTTCCTTGCATAGGTTCGGAGGAAAGATACTATTTGCGTGCCATTAGGCTTTGCAATGCTATAGAATCTGGATGGAAAAT
>NW_016934076.1:0-300 GCF_001483705.2 Eufriesea mexicana
ATGGATATATGTATTGATGTATGCATGGATGTATGGATGGGTGGATGAATGGAATGTTTTATGTATATAAGTATCGATGGATGTATGGATGGGTGGATGTATGGGTGTATGGATTGATGGATGTATGGATGGATGAATGTGTAAATGGCAGGATATATGGATGGATGGATGTATTGATGTACAGATGTATGGATGCGTGAATTTATGGTTGTATGGATGTATGTATGGAAGATTGTATGGATAAATGTGTGGATGTATGGATGGATGTGCGGAATGGTGTGTGTATGGATGTATGTATGG
>NW_016934077.1:0-564 GCF_001483705.2 Eufriesea mexicana
AAACGAAGCCTAAGTAAACCTAACACGCCGAGGCCAATATTGCTGGCCTCCCAAGAGCCAATCGGAGAATATTAGAACGCAGTGGAGCGCAGATGTCGGAGGATATCGGTGTATAGCACAGGCGTCGAAGCTATCCTGTCCTAACCTCACCAAACTTATAACAGCCAAACGTGGCATAGCTCAACCTAACAGGCCGAGACGACAGTTGCCGGCCTCCACAGAGTCGAGCAGAAATACTAGAGGACAGCAGGGCGCAGAAGTCCATAGAATCGCAGTGCCCAACACAAAAGTCACATCCATCCATGCCTAACCCAAGCCAACGTAACCTAACCAAACGTAGTGTACCTCAATGAAACGTGCCGCGGCCACTATGGTTCGCCTCCCCAGAGACCAGCAGAGTGTAGTGGAGCTACGTAGTGGAGCTACGTAGTGCACGGAAATCCAACGAATAGCAGTGTATAGCACAAAAGTCAAAGCCATCCTGACCAAACACATCTAAATGGAACCAAACCAAACGAAACCTAGCTAAACAAAATGTACAACGGCCACTATCTCTGAACTCCC
>NW_016934078.1:0-1523 GCF_001483705.2 Eufriesea mexicana
GATGTCTTTGACCTTTGTGGTATACACTGCTATTTGGTGGCTTTCTGCGCTCTACTGTGCTCTTGTATGCTTTGCTTGGCTCTAGGGAGGAGAGCAGTAGTTGTCTCCGCACGCAGGGTTAAGTCATAATGTGTTTGGCTACAATACGATTGGATGGGTTAGGATATGGTAGATATAACATTTACGCTATACACTTCTCTTCGGTGTCTTCTACGCTCCACGTTGCTCTACAATTATCTGATCGAGTATGGGTAGGCCAGCAATAGTTTTCTCGGCCTGTTATACTGGTCTAGGCTACATTTGGTTGCGTAACGTTAGTTCGGTATATGTTTAGATAGACTTGTCTTTCATGGTATACACTGCTACTCTGTCGTTCTCCAGGCTCTATTGCGCTCAAGTATGTTCTGCATGGCTCTAGGTAGATCAGTAATGGTGGTCTCGGCACGTTAGGTTAGGTAAGATTACGTTTGGTCATGTTAGGTTTCGTTGGGTTAGGCTAGAATAGCTTTGACTTATGTGCCCAACACTGATATTCTGTGGACACGTGTGCTCTGCTGTGTTCTACCATATTCTTATTATCTCTGGAGAACCCAGCAATAATGGTCGTGGCACGTTATGTTGGGTTTGACAATATATGGTTAGAATACGTTAGTTTGGGTTAGGTTTGGATATCTTTGACTTTTCTGCTGTACGCTTCCGTTCTACGGATTTCTGCGTTCTAATAGATTCTGCATTGCCCCGGGAAAGCCAGCAATAGTGGTCGCGGCACGTTACATTCCTTTATTTTACGGTTGGTTGTGTTCGCTTAGTTCCGGTTTGGTAGAGATAGCTTTGACTTTTGTGCAGCAAACTGCTATTCGTGGCATTTATGCGGTCCACTGCGATCTAATATTCTGTGCTTGGTTATGGGGGTGGCCAGCAGTAGTGGTCTCGGTACGTTGGGCAGAGCTATGTTGCGTTTGGTTGTGTTACGTTTGGTAGGGTTGGGTTAGATTAGCATTGACTTTTGCGCTATACTCAGGTGTACAGTGGATTTCTGCACTCTATTGTATTCTAATATGATCAGCCTGGTTCTGGGGAGGCCGGCAACTGTGGCCGCGGCACGGAAGGTTTAGTTAGGTTACTCTTGATTAGGCTGGGTTGTGCTAAGTTTGGTTAGGGCGGCCTTGACCATTGTGCACTACACTGTATTCCGGTCGACTTATGGTCTCTGCGATGCTGTACTTGTATCTGGTAGTTTGTGGGGACTCCAGAAATGGTGGCCGTGGCACGTCTGGTTTAGCTATGCTACTTCCGGCTTGGTTAGGTTTGGCTATGTTTGGTTAGGATGGCTTTGACTTTTGTGCTATACAATGCTATATTCTGCGCACTCTTGTGCTCTTGTTTGTTCGGCTTGGCTATGGAGATAATAGCGGTGTTGGTCTCGGCGCCAAAGTCTGAGTTATGTTTCGTTTGGTTATGTTACGTTTGGTCGGGTAAGGATAGGATAACTTCGACTCTTGCGCTATGCACTGCTATTCGAA
>NW_016934079.1:0-652 GCF_001483705.2 Eufriesea mexicana
GTAGAGCGTAAAAATCCTCCGTGCAGCGGTACAAAGCACAAAAGTCAACTTGTCCTATGCTAGCCTATCCAAACTTAATGTCAATAAACGTAACATAACATAACACAACGTGCCGAGGCCATAATTGCTGGCCTCCCCAGACACAAGAAGAATGTACTTGAGCAGAGTGGGACGCAGAAAGCCACCAAGTTGCTCTGTTTAGCATAAATGTCAGAAATACCCTAAGCTAACCTAACATAACAAAACATAAACAAACGTAGACTGACTGAACCAAACGTGCCGCGACCGTATTGCTGGACTTCACAGAGTCGAGCAGAGTATAGCAGAGCACAGTAGAGCGTGGACACCCACCGAATGGCAGTGCATACCACGAAAGCCAAGTCTATTCGGACATAACTAAAGCAGAAAGACATGACCTGACCAAGCTTAGCCTAACTCAACGTAACGAACCGGAACCGCTACTACTGCACGCCCCATAGGCCAGCAGAGCATAGTACAGCAATGTAGAGCGTAGATGTCCACCGAATAGCAGTGTATAGCACGAAAGTCAAAGCTACCCTAGCTAAGCATAACCCAACTTCACCCAACCAAACGTAACCTATCTATACCTAACGTGCCACGAACACTATTGCTCTCATACCGGGATTCGAGC
>NW_016934080.1:0-963 GCF_001483705.2 Eufriesea mexicana
GGATGTATGAGTGTGTGGATGGATGAATGTAAGTATGGATGAACGCATGGATGTTTGTATATATGTACGTATGGATGTATTGATGGGCGGATGTATGGATGGATGTATGTATATATGTATGTATGGATGTATGGATGGACGGATGTATGGATGGATGCATGTATGGATGGATGGATGAATCTATGGATGTATGGATGCATGTATGGATGTTTGAAAGGATGTACGAATTTGTGGATGGACGGATGTATAGATGGGTGGACTTATGTATGAATGGATGTGCTGAAAGACGGGTGCATGGATAGATGGATGTATGTATCCATGTATGTATGGAAGTATGTACGGATGTTTGTATGGTTGTATGCACGTATGGATGGATGGATGGATGTAAGGGTCCATGGATTAATGGATAGGTGGAATAGGTGGGTGTATGAATGGATGTTTGTTTGGATGTATGAATTTATGGATGGACGGATGTATATGTGGGAGGACGTATGGCCGACGGGGTGTGCGGAAGGATGGATGTATGGATGCTTGGATGTATGTATCGATGTATGTATGGTTGCATGTACGGGCGTATGTATGGATGTATGTGTGGGTGTATGTATGGTTGTATGGGAGGACGGATGTATGGATGAATGGATGTATGGACGGATGAATGGGTGGAAGAATGCATGGATGGATTGAGGTATGGATCGTCTTATTTACGTATGTGTGGGTGTGTGTGGATATATACATGGATGCATGGGTGTGACCGATGCATCGATGGATGGAAGTTCGGATGATAGGATTTATGGATGTGTGGATGTGTGGATGAATGGATGTATGGATGTATGGATGTATGCATGGATGGATGTATGTGTTGATGAAAGCATGGATGCATGGATCGATGGATGGATTGGCGGACGGATGTATGTATGCATGGATGTAAGTATCCATGTATGTATGGAAGTATGTACGGTGTTT
>NW_016934081.1:0-677 GCF_001483705.2 Eufriesea mexicana
AAGAGAACACTAGATTGTGGAAATCGACCTCCCTGCGTTGAGTAGCACAAAAGTCAAGTATATTGTGACAAAACATAGCCTAACCTAACCCAACGTAACCTAAGTCTACAAAACACGCCGCGGCCACTGTTCCTGGCCTCCCCGGAGCAATACAGAGAATACTAGATCACAGTAGAGCGTACAAAAAATCCACAGAAAAGCAGTGTTTACCACGAAAGTCGAAGTTACGCAGACCTAACCCAAGCTAACATAACCTAACCAACGGGGGCGTAAATCATCCAATAGTGCCGCGACCGCAGTTGCTAGCCTCACAAGAGCCCAGCAGGGTATAGTAGAGCAATCTAGAGTGCCGAAGTACACCGAATAGCAGTATATAGCTCAAAAGTCAAAGCCGCCATAGGCAAACCTAACACAACGCCGAACGTAACATAGCTCAACATATCGTGACACGACCGCTATTGCTGTCCACCCGATGGTCCAGCAGAGTATATTAGGGCAATGTGGAGTGCAGAAATCTACCGAATAGCAACGTATATCGCAGAAGTCGAAGTTATCCTATCCTAACCTACCCAAACATAACATAACCAAGCGCAACATAATCCAACCGGACGTGCATAGACCGCCATTTCTGGCCTCCCCAGTTCCAAGCGGAAAATACAGGAATAGGGTAGAGCGCA
>NW_016934082.1:0-7061 GCF_001483705.2 Eufriesea mexicana
TAGGATAGGGTAGCTTCGAATTTTGCGCTATACAACTCTATTCGATGTACTTCTGCGCCCTAGTGTGCTCTAATATGCTCAGCTTGTCCGCGGGACGGCTAGCGATTGTGGTCTCGCCACGTTACGCTCAGTTAGGCTACATTCCGCTCGGTTCGGTTGGGACAGGTTAGGTTAGGATATACTTGACTTTTGTGCTTTACGCAGCAATGCGGCGGTTTTCTGCGCCCTGCTGCGTTCTAGTATATTCTGCTTGGCTCTAGGGTTGTTAGCAATAGCGGTTTAGACACGTTAGGTTGAGTTATGTTTCGTTTGGTTATGTTACGTTTGGTTCGATTAGGCGCGGATAACTTCGACTTTTGCGCTGTAGGCTGCAATTCGGTGGATTTCTGCGCTCTACATTGCTCTACCAATGCCTGCTCGACTCTCGAGGGTCCAGCAATGTTGGCCGCGCCACGTTTGGTTAGGTTATGTTACGTTTGGTTAGGTTCGACTGGTATGCAATAGATTAGGATAGCTTCGCCTTTTTCCTACACAATGCTATTCTATGGGCTTCTACGCTTCTCAGATCGCTTTCACACACTGCTCGTCTTTGCGGACGAAACAATGCTATTCTATGGGCTTCTACGCTTCTCAGATCGCTTTCACACATTGCTCGTCTTTGCGGACGCCAGGAATAATGATGTCGGCAGGGTAGTTTTGGTTATGCAACGTTTGGTTAGGTTAGGTTTGGTTAGGTTTCGGTGGGATAGCTTTGACTATTGTGCTATACGCTGCTATTGCGTCGACTTCAGCGTCCTACATTGCTCTGCTACGCGCTGCTTGGCTCTCGTGAGGACAGCGAAAGTGGACGTGGCACCCTAGGTTGTGTAACGTTACGTCTGGTTGTCACGCTTAATCAGATTAGGAATGGATAAATTAGACTTTTGCATTATACATTACTATTCGGTGAATATGTTCGATCTACTGTGCTCTAATATGCTCTGCTTGGCTCTGGCGAAGCCGGCAATAGTAGTCTTGGCACGTTAGGTTTAGTTGGGCTACGTTTGGGTAGCTTATGTTGGTTTGGGTTGGGTATGGATAGCTTTGTCTTTCGTGTTATAGACTGTCATTCGGTGGAATCCAGCTCCCTTCTGTGTAGTGCTCCACTCTGCCCGAATATGCGTAGGCCAGCAGTAGCATTCGCGGGACGTTATTTTGAGTTACGTTACGTTTGGCTATGTGGCGATTTGTTAGGTTAGGAAAAGATGACTTTGACTTTTGTGCTGTACACGGCCATCCGGTGTATTTCTGCGCTCCCCATATATCTACTATACTATGCTCGATTGCATGGAGGCCAGAAATAACGGCCGTGGCGCGGTATGGTGTGTTCGGCTACCTTCGGTTCGGTTAAGTTAGGCTACGTTTGGCTAGGATGCTCTTGACTCTTGTGTTATACACTGCTTCCGGTGGATTCCTACGCTTTACTGGGCTCTAATATGTACTGCTTTGCACTGGCTAGGCCAGCAATTGGGGTCTCGGCTCGTTAGGATTAATCATTCTTCGTTTGGTTAGGTTTGGTTAGGGCAAGTTAGGTATGGTTATCTATAAATTTTCTGCTGTACGATGCGTTCATTTGGATTTCTGCGCCTTAATGTCTTCCAGTATGTTCTGCTTGGCTCGAGGGAGGGGCAGCAATTGTGGTGCCGGCTCGTTAGGCTTAGCTAGATTACGTTTGGTTAAGTTAGGATAGGATAGCTTTGACCTTTACGCTATAGACTGCTCTTCGGTGGACTTCTGCGAGCCACGTTGCTCTAATATGTTCTGCTTGGCTCTTGGGCGGCCTGCAAGGGAAGTCTAGTCACGTTACGTTGGGTTAGGTTGCGTCCGGTTATGTTAGGTTTGGATAGGTTAGAATAGGAAACATTTGACTTTGGACCTGTACGCTGCTAAACGGTGGATCTCTGCCCTCTACTCTGATCTAATAGGCTCTGCTCGGCACCGGGGAGGGCAGAAATAATTTTCTGGGTACATCAGGTTGAGTTATGTTACGTTTGGTTTGGTTAGTATAGGACAACCTTGACTTTTGTGCAATACATTATTATTCGTTGGATTGCTGCGCTGAAGTCTCCTCTAGTATGTTCGGCTTGGCTCTGAGGAGGCCAGCAAAAGCGGCCTCGGCACGATACCCTGAGTTAGGCTGCGTTTGGCTAGGTTAGGTTACGTTTGGATCGGTTAGGATACCTTTGACTTTTGCACCATACATTGCTATTCGTTGGATCCCTGCGATGTACTGAGCTATAGTATACTCAGCTTTACTCTGGGGAGGTCAGCAATAGTGGCGAAGGCACGGTAGGTTGAGTTATTTTAAGTTTGCCGCGGTTATTTTATGGTAATTTGTGATGCGATTGCTTTGATCTTTGTGCTCTACATTGCCATTCGTTCGACAGGAATAATGGTGGCGACACGTTAGGTTCCGTTACGTTACGTTTGGTTAGGATAGGTTAAGCTAGGTTTTGGTTAGGCTATCCTTGATTTTTGTGCTACACACATCTCTACGGTGGATTTCTACTATTTACATTGCTCTACCATGCTCTGCGCGACCATGGGGCGGCCAGCGAAAATGGTCTCGTCACGTTAGGTTGAGTTAGGTACCTTTGGCTGGGTTCGGCTTGTTTGGGTTCGTTTAGGTTCTTTATTTAGGTTTAGGTATCTTTGACTTCTGTCCTTTATACTGTAACAAGGTGGATTTCTGCGCTCTACTGTGCTCTAGTATGTCCTGCTTGGCCCAGGTGTTGCTAGTAACAGTGGTCGCTGCACGTTAGGTCGAGCTATGTTACGTACGGGTATATTCCGGTTGATTAGGTTGGGAGAGGGTAGCTGCGTCTTATGCCGCATACACTTCCATTCGTCGTACTTCTACTCTCTATATTGCTCTACTATACTCCGCACCCCTCTTGAGAGGCTAGCAATAGAGGTCGCTGCACGTTAGTTTGAGCCAGGTTACGCTTGTGTATATCCCGGTTTGTTGGGTTAGAAGGTGGTAGCTATGTCTTTTGTGCTATGCACTGCTATTCGGTGGATTTCTGCGCTCTACATTTCTCTGATTTACACTGCTTGACTCTGGGGTGTCCAGCAATAGTGGACGTTACACGATACGTTGAGACAGGTTACGCTCGGTTGCATTACGATTAGCTAGGTTAGGAGGGGCTAGGTTTGTCTTTTGCGCTCTACACAGCAATTCGGCGGATTTCTGCACTCTGTTGCTCTCAGGTATGTTCAGCTTACATCTGGCAGGGACAGCAGTAGTGGCATCCGAACAATACGTTGAGTTAGGCTGCGTTTGGTTAGGCTAGGTTAGGACATGTTTGGTCATGATAACTTTGACATTTGCTATACACGCTGCTATTCGGTTGATTTCTACGCACTACGTCGCTCTCGTATACTCTCCTCGACTCTGTGGAGGCCAGTAATAGTGATCTCGGCACGCTAGATTGAGTTCTGCTTCGTTTGGCTAGGTTAGGTTATGTCAGGTTAGGTGAGGATGCCATTGGCTTTTGTGCATTGCACTTCAGTGCGACAGTTTTCTGCGCTCTCCTGTGCTCTAGTGTATCCTGCTTTGCTCTGCGGAGGTTAGCAGTAGTGGTGTAGCCACGATAGATTGTGTTACGCTACGTTTGCCTGTGTTATGTTTGGGTGGGCTGGGATAGGATGTCTTTGTCTCTTGCACTATACACTGCTATTCGGTGGACTTCTGTACTCTTAATTGCTCTACTATGCTCCGCTCGACTCTGGGGAAGCCAGCAATAGTGGTCGTTGCACAATAGGTTTTGCTATATTACGTCGGGTTATGTTACGATTGGTTAGGTTAGGATAGGATAGCTTTGATTTTTGTGCTACACTCTGCTATTTGATTGATTCCTGCTCTGCTCGTTGCTCTCCTATAGCCTACACGACTCTGGGGATGTTAGCAATATCGGTCGTGGTGCGATAGTTTGTGTTAAGATACGTTTGGTTAGGTTACGTCAGCTTTGGTTAGATTAGGGTACCTTCGACTTTTCTGCTTTACACTGCGATTCCATTGATACCTGCTATCTACTCGCTCCTATTATACTCAGCTAGGCCGGGGGGGGGGGCAATCCTGGTCTCGGCACGTTAGGCTGAGTTACATTACGTTTGGTTAGGTTAGGTTGGGGTGGGTTAAGTTATGTTGGCGACGTCATAAGTGCTCAACACTGATATTCTATGGACCTGCGTGCTCTAATGCTCTCTATAGCATTCCGCCTTTCTCTGGGGAAGCCAGCAATACTGGTCTCGGCAGGTTAGATTTAGTTATTCTACGTTTGGTTATGTTAGGTTAGGTCTTGTTGGGTTTGGATATCTTCGACGCGGTAGAATATACAGTAGAGAACAGAAATACACCGTGTAGTAGTGTGTAGCATAAAAATCGAAGCTGCCGCCTCCGAGACTAGCCAAACGTAACGCAACCAAGCGTAATATAACTCTACATGACGTGCCGAGACCACTACTGACGTCCTCTCCATAGACAATAAGAATATCGCAGAGCACAGTAGGACCCACAATTCCACCGTATAGCAGTGTGTATCACAATCGTCGAAGCCATCCTAACCAAAGTTGACCTACCCCAACCAAACCAAGCGAATCGTAACCCAAACGAACATGCCGCAACCAATATTTCTGGTATCCCCAGAGGGAAGCAGATGACGTTGGAGCACAGTAGTCCGCAGGATTCAACCGTATAGCAGTGTACAGCACAAAAGTCAAAGCTACCCTATCCTAACCTGATGAAACGTGACGTAACCGAACGTAACCTAACTTATACCGAAGTACCGGAACCACTATCGCTGGCCGCCCCAACGCCAAGCAGCACATATCAAATGAAAGTAGAGCGCTGGCGTTCATAGGATGTCGATGTATATCAGAAAAGTCAAAGCTATACTAACCTACCGCAGACTAACGTAATATAACCAAGCGTTACGTAACTCTAACTGACGTGCCCAGAACTCTATTGCTAGCCTCCCCAGAGCCAAGCAGAATATACTAGAACACAGTGTAGCGTGGTGACACGCGGTACTGCAGTGTATGGCACAAAAGTCGAGGATATCGTAACCTAACATGTCCCAGCATAACTAAACCAGGCATGGAGTAACTAAACCTAACGAGCCGAGACGGCTATCGCTGCCCCACCCCCCAGAGCCATGCAGAGCATATTAGAGCGCAGTAGAGCGCAAGGTTCCGCCGCATACAGTTGCATAGGCAAAAGTCAATGCTATCGCATCCTAACCTAGTCAAAACTTACCTAACCAAACGTAACATAACTCAACGTAACGTGCCGAGACCACAATTGTTGTTCACCCCGAATCCAAGCAGAGCATATTAGAGCGAAGTAGAGCGCAGAAATCCACAGCAATGCAGTGCATAGTGCAGAATCCGAACATACTGTGACCTAATTTGGCAAAACCTAACCTGTACAAACGCAGCGTAACCCAAAATAACGCGACGAGGCCAATATTGCTGGCCAATACAGCACCAAGAGCAGCATATTAGAGCCCATCAGAGCGCATATATACACCGAAAATCCGTTTAAAGCACAAAAGACAAGGTAGGCTGTCCCAACTTCACCAAACGTAGCATCAGCAAACGTAGGTAAACGCAACGTAACGGGACAAGAAAGCTACTGATGTCCTGTCTAGATCCAGGCATAATACGCTAGAGCACAGTAGAGCGCAGATATCCGGGGATGGCCGTGTATAGTGCAAAAGTGTAGACTATCATATCCTAAACTCACCAGAAGCAACACACCCAAACTTAGCATAACACAACCTAACAGATCCAAGTAGAATAAACTACAGCAAAGCAGACCGCGTAAATGCACCGCGTTGCGGTATATTGCCCGAGAATCAGACATACCCTGACCTAACCAGGCCTTACATAACCTACACAAACATGGTGTAACTAAGCATTACGTGACGAGACTAATATTTCTGGCCTCCCCAGAGACAGGCAGGGCATATTAGTGCACATTGAAGCGCAGAAATCCAACGAACAGCAGTAAACATCACAAAAGTCAAAGAAGCGAATAATAACCTAGCCAAACGTGACTCATCCAAACGTAGCCTAAATCAACCATATGTGACGAGACCACTATTGCTTGCCTCCACAGAGACTACCAGAATATACTAGGACACTGTGGAGCGCAGAAATCCACCACACTGCAGTGAACAGCACAACAGCCGTAGCTATCCTAACCTAACCTGACCTAATCTAACATAACCTAGCGTAGCATAACCCAACACGACATGCCGCGAACACAGCACCTGGCCTCGCCGGAGCAAAGCAGATTGCAGTAGAGCACGGCGGATCACAGAAATACACCGAATAACTGTGCATAGCACGAAAATTAAAGCTATACTTACAACACTTAACCTAACATAACCTACCTGAAAGTATCCTAACTCAACCTAAGGTGCCACCACCACTATTGCTCGCAGACAGAGAGCCGAGAAGAGTACAGTAGGGCAAAGTAGAGCGCAGGAATAAACCAAATAGCAAGGTACAGCACAAATGTCAAAGCAGCATATCGTAACCTAGCCAAACGTTGCGCACACAGGCGGAGAATAACCCAACCTAACACAACGGGACCGATATTGCTGGCCTCCAGAGAGGCATGCAGAATATACCAGAGCACAGTATAGCGCAGGAATCCAGCAAATTGCAGAGTACGTTACAAAAGTCTAGGATACTCTAACCCAACCTGCCCTAACCTAACCTTACCAAACGTGGCATAACTGAATATAACGTGCCGCGACCAATGCTGCAGGCATCCCCAGAGCCAAGCAGAATACAGTAGAGCGCAGTCGATCACAGGAATCCACCACGTAATTGTGGACATTGCGGAAGTCAAAGAAATCCTAATCTAGCCATTCTAAGCAAACCTAACGGAACGAAACACTACTAAACCTAACGCGCCGAGACCACGACTGCTGGCCTCACCGGAGCCAGGCAGAAAATATTAGAGCGCAGAGGACCGCAGAAATTGGAGGATAGCAGCTTATAGCACAAGT
>NW_016934082.1:8232-8826 GCF_001483705.2 Eufriesea mexicana
ACAAATCCACCGAAAATATGTGTACAGCACAAAAGTCAATGCTATCTTCTGCTAAACTAGCCAATCGTAACATAAGCAAGCGTTACACAACAGAAGGTAACATGCCGGGACCACAGCTGCTGTCCTCCCTAAACTAAGCAGAGCGTATTGGAGCAGGGCATGGCGCAGATGCCCATCGAATAGCAGTGTATAGAACAAAAGTCAAAGTTATGCTATCCTTACCATGCCAAGCCTTACCCAGCCAAATGTGCCATAGCTAAAACTAACGAGCCGCGACCACCATTCCTGGCGTCCCAGAGACAAGCATAGTGTGGTAGCGCACAGTAGAGCGCAGAATTGCATCTAATTGCACTGTGTAGCACAGAAGTCAAAGCTATCTCTGCCTAACCCAAGGAAAACTAACTTAACCAAGCGTAACTTAACTCAAACTAACGTGCTGCATCCTCAATATCTCGCAGCCCCAGAGACATGCGGAACATAATAGATGAGAGTAGGGCGCAGAAATGCATTGTATCCCAGTATACAGCAGAAGAGTCCATGATATCCAAACCTAACACAATGGAACGTAACTTAAGCTAACGTAGACGAACACAC
>NW_016934083.1:0-839 GCF_001483705.2 Eufriesea mexicana
CTGGTTGGATAATTCAATTTTATTGACATTTTCGACTAATATCGTGGTGAGCTAGCTTTTTGCATAAATGCGGAGGAAAGATTCAATTGGCGCGCTATAGCCATTGCAATGCTATAGAATCTGTATGGAAAATTACCGTGCTATAGCCATAGCATTGGTATAGAATATGGCTTGAAAACACGATTTTATGGTCATTTTCGTCTCACGTCGTGGAGAGCTACCTTTCCGCATAAATAACGGGGAAAGATAATATTGGCGTGTTATAGGTATTTCACTGATCTAGACTCTGGTTGGATAATTCAATTATATTGACATTTTCGACTAATATCGTGGTGACCTAACTTTCTTGCATAAATAAGGATGAAATATTCCATTGGCGCGCTACACCCATTGCAGTGCTATAGAATCTGGCTGGAAAATTCAATTTTATTGACCATTTCGACTACTGTCGTGTTGACGTAGCTATCTTGCATATGCAAGGAGGAAAGTATTTACTGGCGTGCTATAGCAATTGCAATGCTATAGAATCTGGCTGGAAATTCAATATTAATGACATTTTCAACTAATATCGTGGTGACCTACCTTTCTTGCATAAATAAGGATGAAATATTCCATTGGCGCGCTACACCCATTGCAGTGCTATAGAATCTGGCTGGAAAATTCAATTTTATTGACTTTTTCAACTAATATCGCGGTGAGCAGGCTTTCTTGTATAAATACGGAAGATAGATTCTATTGGCGTGCTGAAGCCATAGCATAGGTATAGAATATGGCTTGAAAACTCGATTTTATGATCATTTTCGACTAATATCGCGGTGAGCTACCTTTCCCGCATAAAT
>NW_016934084.1:0-4459 GCF_001483705.2 Eufriesea mexicana
CCACGTTCTTTTCGAAACGTCGACCGTCGTAGACACGACTCTTTTCCGCTCGTGCAACTTAAATAGTTGTCCAATATTAATTTGGCGGGCAACACGTGTCGTAGTCGCGAGACGGCCTTACAACCCGTCGGAAATACGAGAATTTCGACAGAAGGTGTTATAAAATAGAAATACAGACAGCGTATATTTACGCTTTTCGTATATATTGATGGACTTGTGAGAGGGTATATATACACCTTTCGTAGTGAAAGGGCTAAGCAATCCGAATTTAAAAGAACTGTAGAAACAAGTAAAAGTACTCAGGAAGTGAGACAACACTGTTCATCACTCTGATTTTCAACGCAGACTGCGCGAGAACAATATGCTTCTTTCTGTGGACAGGCGCTGTTCTGTTATTTAAAACAAATTCAATGCAAATTGATAATTGACCTGTTATTTTGAAAATTAAACATAAAGCTGGGATCTCATAAAATTTTATTGCATAATATTTTCCATATTCATTTGAAACTCTCACAATGGGATTTACGCCACTTTCAAAATACACTTTTTCATCGCTTCGTTAACCAGTAAATTTTCGTGTTACAAAATCTTCATAATTTTAAATATGTAGAATGGCGAAAACTGGTCTTGAGACACCGAAAATTGACGAAAGAAGAAGAACAGAATAACACAAACTCAAAACTCGTAAACTAATTTAACTTAAGAAAAGAACACTAAGACAACGAAACGAAAACACACAAAGACGCACTCTAATTTAACCTTTTGCACTGGACGATTTTTTGGCCGAAGAAGAGTAGAAATTCAAAGATTCTCTACTAAATAACTGACAACACTTTTTAGAGCAGTAAATAAAGAATTGTATAATAATAGAATCGTAGAATTATTTGATTTCGATACCTCGCACACTGTTATATTACATTAAATTTGATATATTAATTAATATCGATCTTCCAAATTTTATGAAATGGTGACTGAAGTTCACCTATTGAGTGCAAAGGATTAACTTTCTTTCCAACACCAAGCGACTCACGCTCGTGCTGATCACAATTGATTTCTAAGGACTCTGTTTTGGTCGTCAAGGACCATGCTTTTATGCCTTTCCTAACCTACGCTTCACCTCGTAGAGGCCACGTAACTTAATTTTGTTACCGAAAATAACTTTTCCATCTGCTTCTAGAAAGTATTGATCGGTTTATAATTTGTTTGTCTTTGCAATAGCCGATTCGCGATTTCTTTGGAAATGGTATCCCACAAATATATTAGTAACAAGTTGCTTCAGAATGAAAAGATCCTGTAAAAATGTAACTATTAAGGTAGCTGACTCGATTTTTTTGTAAATGAACTTACGGTACTTTCAAAATAAACGGTTCAAACTCGATATATCGATTAACATCAGTCCTAAGGATTCTACTTCATTTATCAATCATCGAGTGCAAAGGGTTAAGTCTGAGCTTTGCTTTCTTCTAGTGTCAATCCGTGGATTTAACCATTAACGTTATAATAATTATTGCGACGGCAATAATACGTGTAACACACATCTCGCCGTCCTTCTTGACGATCAAAAAGTTATAAAACGAGTCATCAGACGATCGTGAGAAATCAAACAAAACACATCGGATGACGTAAGACGGTTTTGGAGCTCAGACAAGACACAACAGACGTGAACTAGAACTGGAAGACGCAAGACGGTAAACGGAAGACGGAAAACGAAACGAAAAATGGCAAGGGAGAAGAGGATACACCACACACACACCAATCACACACACCCACATCATAATCGTAGAATAAGGCGTAATTACAACCACAATCTGCGCTTTATTACCACCTAAGTGCTCAGTGTCTCGTAAGGGATTCGGCTCACTGAGAAAAAGGGGCATCACAAGTTTACCAAACGCTGCCCCCTCCGCGTGGAGCTCATCCACATCCACGCGGTGCAACAATACCTTCATTTAAAACTTTGAAGAATTTTTACTGATTTAATAACTGTATTACTACTAATTGTAAGATATTAGTTCTCACCCTCGCCAATAGATTCCTACTTGAAGGAAGTTCCAGGACTTTCTCGCAAGTCCTCGGTGAAGCTTCGACTTAATACCGACTCATCTACTGATACACGGATCGCGATAACTCTGTGCTCGCGTAAACTCTCAATCGTTCTGTACAGGACCCCCCACAGTTGCTGTGGTCCCGGAGTTGGCTGGAATCCTCGATGTGGAGGTGGTGCTAGAAGGGTCGCAAGTCCTCGGTGAATCCTCGATCTACCATAGATAGAAGTTCCTGTGGGGCATCACAAGTACAGGTAACCCTCCTATAACACGGTAGATAGGTTCCTAGAAAATGCCGTGTTGTGTGAAACCGTGTTGTATGAGACCCAGAGCCAGTACAAAAAGGGGGGTTACGTTCCGAAAACTCATTAAAAACAAATTCTTTTTTAATTCTACATAAACGACTTAATTTTTATTAAAAATAAAAATGTATGTACAACACAAAACAAAAAGAAACAAAAATATTATTTTAATTTAACACAACTTTAATTTAATAGATTTCTTCGTCGTCACTGCTCAGTATAATCAAGCGTGAACGTTTTTTCGGTGGAATGATATCGCCTTAGCTTTCGGAACATTTATCTTCGTTTAAAGTTCTTGCATCTTCTTTCCTCTTAAAAAAATCTGTAATTTCACTTTGCTCGCTGGTTTTTACCAGATCATTGTAAATTTCTCGGTATGGAGCTAAACAGTTTTACAGCTCCCTTTTGAATTTTCGACTTTTTTCAGCGGAAGGGTCTGTATTCGAGAAAAATGACTTGAGATTTTCAGCTGAGCTTAGGCCTCTTGTAATTTTTTAATGTTAAATTATTAACTACGCAATCTTCATCGGTGCTGGTGTCCTCGGAATCGATTTGATTTACAGCTTCAGATGCCATTTCCATCAAATCCGCTTCGTCGACTTCTTCTTCCATTAATAAATCTCGAACGTCCTCAATAGCCATATCCACAAAACCTGCACCTCTAATTGATTTAGCAAATTCTAATATGCCACCAATTTCATTTTATGACGATTCACTCACGTTTTCCATTTCAACCGAAGAGGGCCATATCTTCTTCCAACACGTGTTATAGGTTGCCGTGTTGTAGGAGGGTTCCCGCAATTTATGAATCGTGTTATAGTGAAATCGTGTTACAGGATGCCGTGTTGTAGGAGGGCTACCTGTATACCATACGCTGCCCCCTCCGCGTGGGGGTCGTCCGCATCCACGCGGTGCAACAATAATTCTCTATCAATTCGTCGATCCTGTGCCATGCGATTGCATTAATTTATCAATCAAAGTGAGCGATCGTTAAAACGAGAAACCATTTTGTTGCGTCGGGCGTGATGGTGGTGCTAGTTGAATATCGAAATTCGTTCTCGTTACATTTGCTCAAGGTTGCCTGTTAATTAATGCGCCTAATGAAACTAAATCCGCAATCCGTTTCATCAAAAGCTGACATTGAATATTGCAACTTGACGTTTATACGTGTTCCACGGCACGGGAAGTAATGCGGATGCAAATTTTGTTTCCCCGTCTCGATTATTTCGCGATAATTTCGTTGCGACGATTGTTTAAGCGAATACGATATCCATTGCTGATTCATTTTCGTGATAAAATAGCTGTCACTTTATGAATGAAATTAGTTACTCTGGCGGAAATGGGGGATCTTAGAGGATCCGAATGTACCCGGCTTTTCTTTGCTCGCTATTAAAGCTTCCTTTTCATGGCAGAGTCTTGCCCGGTAAGTGAAGTAAGACAGACGCGATTTATTAAGAAAAATGTATCACAGGGTATAAAAAAGTTTCTTGGGTAACGAGTTATGCGATTGAAAATCAATAATCAATTCAATCCCCGAGTTCTGTGCATCTTTCTCGGGGAAACGTCTTTATTCTTGCGGGAAATCGACGAATTAGAAAGCGGAAATCGATAAATTATCATAAGTAAACGTCAGATAAAGTTGGAAGTTTCGATTGTTGCGGATGCTGCAAACTCTGATTAACGATTTTCATTTCGCGAATCCTTGTCTTCCGTTATTGCAAAATATATTACGAGATGAGCTGTGGAAATGGAAGTTTAATACGTTGACAGCCACAATAAAATTTCCATTATTTTTAGAGCGTAATAAAGTAGCGACCACAATGGTATTAGTCGTGGATATTATATTTAAATGAATATATTAAATATTTATTGAACAATATTGTGGTATTGCGAGCAGTGAAGGACGCTAACAAAGGAAATATTATTAACCCTTTGCACTCGAGGGGCGCCTCTCAGTCACCATTTAATCAGATTCTAACGATGGATGTTAATTAATAAATCAAATTCACAATTATTCAACGATGCTTGGAATATCTTTACAATATTCTATTCTTCATTGTTGAAAGCAAAATAACGATTTTATATTATCTAACTGTTTTTGAAGTAAATGTT
>NW_016934085.1:0-588 GCF_001483705.2 Eufriesea mexicana
TATGGCCATTGCAATTCGATAGTATCTGGATGGAAAATTCAATTTTGTTGACATTTTCGACTAATATCGTGGTGAGGTGACTTTCTTGCAGAAATAAGTAGGAAAGATTCTATTGGCAACCTATGGCCATTGCAATTCGATAGTATCTGGGTGGAAAATTCAATTTTGTTGACATTTTCGACTAATATCGTGGTGAGCTAACTTTCTTGGATGAATGTGGACGAAAGATTCTATTGGCGTGCCATCGACATTGCAATTCTATAGTATCTGGATGGAAAATTCAATTTTAATGACATTTTCGATAAATATCGTGGCGAGCTGACTTTCATGTATAAATAAGGAGGAAAGATACTATTGCCGTGCCATAGCCACTAGAATGCTATAGAATCTGCCTCGAAAGTTCAACTTTATTGACATTTTCGACTCATATCGTGGAGAGGTTGCTTTCTTGCATAAATACGGAGGAAAGATTTACCTGGCCAGCTATGTCCTTTGCAATTCTATAGTATCTGGATTGAAAATCATGTTTTATTGACATTTTCGACTAATATCGTGGTGAGGTGACTTTCTTGTATAAATAAGGAGGAA
>NW_016934086.1:0-243 GCF_001483705.2 Eufriesea mexicana
TTAGATCGCTTAACGCCTTCAATCCAATGGCCAGTACAGCCATCTACTTGCCAGAGAATAGGTTTACTCGAAATCTATAACCTGTTATAGCTTGGTGAATAGATCGCCTAACGCATTCAATCCAACGGCAAGTACAGCCATCTACATGCCAGAGAATATGTCTATTCAAAAACTATAATATGTTATAGCTTGGTGAATACATCGCCTAACGCCTTCAATTCAATGGCAAGTACAGACATCTAC
>NW_016934087.1:0-202 GCF_001483705.2 Eufriesea mexicana
AGCTCACCACGATATTAGTCGAAAATGACAATAAAAATGCAGTTTCCAGCCAGATTCTATAGCGTTGCAGTGGTTATACCTTGCCAATATAATCGTTCCTCCTTGTTTGTGCAAGAAAGTCAGGTCACAACGATATTAGTCGAAAATGTCAATGAAATCGTATTTTCCATCCAGATTCTGTAGCATTGCAATGGCAATAGCA
>NW_016934088.1:0-2625 GCF_001483705.2 Eufriesea mexicana
GAGGAGGGCAACAATAGAGGTCTCGACACGTTAGGAAGGGTTAGCTTACGTTTGGTTACGATATGTTTGGCTATGATAGGATATGGTAGCTTTGACTTTTGTGCTATACACTGCTAAACGTGGATCTCTGCGCCATACTGTGCTCTAATATATTCTTGTTGGCTCTTGGGAGGCCAGCAATATCGGTCTCGGCTCGCTAGGTTTTGTTATGTTACGGTTGGCGTGGCTAGGTTAGGATAGGTTTGGTCCGTATAACTATGGTCCTTGAGCTACACACTGCCATCCGACGGATGTCTGTGCACTACATTGCTCTACTGACATCTGCTTGTCTCCGGGGAGGCCAGCAACAGAGTTCGTGGTACGTTCGGTTGAGGTAGGTTACGCTTGGCTAGGCTAGGTTATGTTAAGCTTGGTTGGGATGACATTAACTTTTGTGCTGTACGCTGCAATTCGGACGATATCTGCGGTCTGCGTAGCTCCACTAGCGTCCGCTTGTCTCCGGGGTGACCAGCAATGGTGGTCGTGGCACGTTTGTTTGTGTTAGGTTACGTTTGGCTAGGTGAGGTTTGGTAAGATTTGGATAGGATAGCTGTAGCTTCTGCTCTATACACTGCTATTCGTTGGATATCGGCGCTCCACTGCGCTTTAATATACTCTGCTTGACTTTGGTGAGGCCAGCAATAGTGGTCTCCGCATGTTAGGCTCAGTTAGGCTGCGCATGGCTGCCTCACGTTTGGATAGGCTAGGATAGGATAGCTACGACCTGCACCCAGCTAAATGTTGGATTTCTGCGCTCTATTGTGATCTAGTGCTTCCTCCTTTGCTCTGCAAATTCCAGAAATAGTGGCAGCGGCTTGATACGCTGTCCTAGGTTACGTTTGGTTAGTGTTTAGGTTGTATGAGTTGAAGGTAGTATGTCACTGTCTTTCGTGCTATGCACTGCACTTCTATGGAACCCTACGCTCTACTCTCGCCTAATACGACCTGCTTGGCAATGTGGAGCTCGGCAGTAGAAGGCTAGACGCGTTAGGTTGGAATTGGATACGTTAGGTTATGTTTGGTATGGTCAGGAGAGGTTAGGATATCCGTTACTTTCCCCTTTTCACTCCAATGCGGCGGACTCCTGCGTTCCACTGTGCTCTAGTGTATTCTGCATGGCTCTGGGAAGGCCAGCAATAGTGGTTTCGGCTCGTCACGTTGAGTCATGCTGCGTTTGGTTATGTTACGTTCGGTTAGGCTCAGAGAGGATATCTTTCACTTTTGTGCTTTGCACCACAATACGGAGGATATCTGCGCTCCCCTGCGCTCTAGTATATTGTGCTTTGCTCTGGTGCTCTACTATATTCTGCTTTGACATGGGGAGGTCAGCCATAGCGGGTAGGCACGTAAGGTTGAGTTATGTTGCTTTTGGATGTATTATGCTTTGATAGGTTAGGTTAGGAAATATATGACCTTCGTGATGGACACTGCCATTCTGTGGACCCCAGCGCTACACTACCCCTAATATGCCCTGCTGGGTGATGGGGAGCCCAGAAATATTTGGCTAGGCACGTTACGTTGGGATAGGTTACGCTTTGTTAGGTTAGGATAGATCATGATAGATATGATAGATGTTAGGTTATCTTTTACTTTTCCGCTTTACAGTTCATCGTGGCGTATTTCTGCATTCTACTCTCTTCTGATGAATTCTGCTTGGCTCTGGGCAGGTTAGCAGTAGTGGCGTAGGCACGTAAGTTTGGGTTAGCTTACGTTCGGTTATGTCACGTTTGGTTACGTTAGGATCGGATTACTTGGACTTTTGACCTATAAACAGCTATTCCGTGGATTTCTGCGCTTTCCGCTGCTCTCCTATTATCCGCTTGACTCTGGGGAGGCCAACGACAGGGGTCGTGGCTCGTTTGTTTGAGTTAGGCTACGATTGGTTAGGCAAGGTTTGGTTAGGTTTGGATAGGATAGCTTTGACTGTTGTGCCCTACCGTCATATTCGGTGGATTTCTGCACTCTACTCTGCTCTAGTATATTCTGCTTGGCTATGTGTAGAACAGCAATAGGTGTATCTGCTCGTTAGGTTTAGATACTCTAAGTTTGGTTAGGTTAGGCTTAGGCAGGTTATGCTAAGGTATCTATGACATTTGTACTATGCACTGCTATTCTTTACGTTTCTACGCTCTACGTTGCTCTACAATACTCTGCTGGGATCAGGGGAGGTCATAATTCGTGTGCTTAGCACGATAGGTCTTTCTAGGCTACGTTTGGTAGTGTTACGTTTGGCTACGTTAGATCAGGGTAGTTTCGACTATTGTGCTGTGCACTGCGACTCTATCGACCTCTGCTCCCTACTGTTCCCTAATATGCCCTGCTTGGGGATGGGGAGTCCAGCAATAGCTGGCTAGGCACGTTAGGTTTGGCTCGGTTACGTTTGGTAAGGTTAAGCTAGGCCAGGTTATGTTTGGTTATATCCTACTTTTATGCTTTATACTTCAACGCGGCGCATTTCTGCCCTCTACTGTGCTCTAGTATATAGAGCTTGGCTCTAGGGAGGTCAGCAATTATGCCATAGCGACGATAGTATTACTTTGACTTTTGCGCTAAACACGCCGCTTCCGTGGATTTATGCGCTCTCCA
>NW_016934089.1:0-258 GCF_001483705.2 Eufriesea mexicana
TAATATCGTGGTGAGTTAACTTTCTTGCATATATAAGGAGGAAAGATCCTATTGGCACACTATGGCCATTGCAGTGCTATAGAATCTGCCTCCAAAATTCAATCTTACTGACATTTTCGACCAATATCGTGGTGACCTAGCTTTCTTGCATATGTAAGGAGGAAAGCTTCTATTGGCACGCCATAGCCATTGCAGTGCTACAGAATCTGGCTGGAAAATTCAATTTTATTGGCATTTTCGACTCATATCGTGGTGAGG
>NW_016934090.1:0-841 GCF_001483705.2 Eufriesea mexicana
TCAAAAAGCATCTTTCCTCCTTACTTACGCAAGTAAGTTAGCTCACCACGATATTAGTCGAAACTGTCAACAAAATTGTACTATCCAGCCACATTATATATCATTGCATTGGCTATAGCACTCAAAAAGCATCTCTCCTCCCTACTTACGCAAGGAAGTTAGCCCACCGCGATATTAGTGGAAAAGGTCGATAAAATTGAATTTCCCTTCCAGATTCTATAGCATTGCGACGGCTATAGAACGCCAATTGAATCTTTCCTCCTTATTTATACCTTATTTATGCATTAATGTTAGCTCACCACGATATTAGTCGAAAATGTCAATAAAATTGGACTTTCCAGCTAGATTCTACAGCATTGCGACGGCTATAGTACGGCAATTGTATCTTTCCTCCTTATTTGTTCAATAAAGTTGGCTCACCAAGATATTAGTCGAAACTGGCAATATATTTGAACTTTCCAGCCGGATTCTATAGCATTGCAAAGGCTATAGCGCGCCAGTAGGATCATTCCTCCTTATTTATGTAAGAAAGTAAGCTCACCACGATACGAGTTGAAAATGTCAATAAATTAATTATTCCAGGAGTATTCCATAGCACTGCAAATGCTAAAGTACGCCAATAGAATCTTTCCTCCGCATTCATGCAAGAAAGGTAGCTCACTTCGATATTAGTTGAAAATGTCCGAAAATTGAGTTTTCCAACCAGATTTCAGAACATTGCAATGGCTATAGTACGCCAATTGAATATTTCCTCCTTATTTATGCAATACAGTTAGCACACCACGATATTAGTAGAGAATGTCAATAAAATTGAATTTTCCAGGAAGATTCTATAGCTTTG
>NW_016934091.1:0-257 GCF_001483705.2 Eufriesea mexicana
GTAGAGCGCAGAAATCTACCGAACATCAGTGTATAGAATAAAATCCGGAGCTATCCTGACCGAACCCTGCCTACCCTAATTCAACCAAACGTAATATAACTCAGCCTAACGTGCCGCGAGTAGTATTGCTGGCCACCAAAGAGCCAAGCCTAGCATATTAGGGGAGAGTAGGGTGCAGAGGTCCACCGAATGTCGGAATATAGCACAAAAGTTATAGCAAGCATATCCTAACCTAACCAACCGTAGTATTACCAGAC